>NW_014638995.1:299643-471105 GCF_000747765.1 Moesziomyces antarcticus
CCGCAACATCAAGAGCATCCCCCCCATCCATTGCTGTCAACCAGCAGCCTCGCTGGGCAGACCTACAGAAACATTTACTCGTTTGTAACGAGGGCAGATTTGAACAGCAGCTTGACTCGCCTCGACGACATTACCAGCAATGCACCAATGTCACCAGCAGTGTCTTTGAGAGCACAACGCCAGCCCATGCACAACAGCTTTGTGTAGTACCATCACCCCCCCTGCAACCACCTCGCCGTGCCAGCACCACTTTAGAATCGCAGCATCAGCAAAACTCATTCCGTCGACCTGCATTGCCAACTTCACACAACCTCCCAGCTGCGATACAAGATTGCACCAACCCCGCAACCCCCTTCGCACCACGCCACCACAAGCAACCTGCAGTTTGGGTGCATACAAACTTCGCGCACCCCTGTCACTGTCAAACTAAGAAACCCAGTCATCATTGCGCGGCACGTACCGATGCCAGCTAGGCCGTCACACTCCGCGTTGCTAGGCTTGAATCACGCGCGCCCCGCGGCTCAGTCGTCCTCGAGCAGCGAATCGGACGGACGCGAGGTGCGTGCCCACGACTGCCTCCTATCGCCACAAACGCAAATGCCGCAGCGTCAGTGTATCTTCCCTAAGAGTCTCAATGGCCGCGTGCGGGGACGACTTACTTGGGATCCGCGTCGGCGGGGTCGCTGACGCCGGTCGAGGGGGTGCGCGACGACGGCGCGCGCGGTCCACGCGGGCCGGCACCACCCAGGCTCGAGCGCTTGGAGCCCGCCGAGCCCGTGGACGAGGCCGAGTTGAACTGGCGCGAGAGGCGCGCCACGTTGGACAGCGGACGCTCGTCGGCGGCGCCTGCGGCAGCAGCGGCGGCCGACTGCGCCTGGGCAGCTTCCTCGCTCTGCTGCTCCTTGTGCTGCTCGGCCGAGTCGTCGACCACCGACACGGTCTCGGCCTCCTTTGCAGGCTCGTTGGCCGCAGCCGACGCGCCGAGCACGCGTTCGGCGAGCGGCGTAGGTGCCGCAATGTCGTCGTCGCGCTTGGCCTCGGCAGTGACTGCATCGCTCGAGGTGACGATGGGCGTCGGCTCGACCTTGCTACGCTCGCGCTCGTCCATCTGCTGCATGAGCTTGCGCGCGCCCTGCTGCAGATCGCTGCCGATCGACGAGCGCGAGATGCGCTGGTCGATGGGCTTGGTGCGCTTGCGGATCGGCATGCGTCGCTGCCCGTCTGCCGGCGCACCCTTGGCGTTGGGGCTCGCTGCAGCCGCAGCCGCCGCCGCCGCCTCGGTGCGCTTCTTCTCGACGAGCTCCGGCAGGATGTCGTCGTAGTGGTGCAGCAGGTCGTACACGACCAGCGTGCCGATCTGGGACGAGAGCGTGTACGCCGATTCGTGCCTGGGCCGCACCAGTGCGCGGCCAAGCGCCAGCCCGAGCTTGTTTGCATACACTGCGTCCGCTTCCGCCGCGTGGGTCGAGGCGACGAGACGGTGCAGGTGCGAAAAGAGCGCGTCGAGACATGCGAGATGGATGCGTGGCAGCTTGTTGAGCACCACACGCAGATCCTCGAGCACGCCGGCACGGATCTTGGCCTTGGTCGCCTCGTCCACCTCGGGCCGCTTGATGGCCGAGGCCTTGGGCGTTGCAGCAGGCTCGCCGTCCTTGGCCGCAGCAGGAGCCTCCTCGGAGCTGCCGACGACGGGCGTGGCGGCAGCAAGCGCTTCGTGCTCCTGACCCGCAGCTGCTCGATAGATGGCGTCGATCTGGTCCCACAGCTCCTCGGTGATGAGGCTGTGCTCGAGCTCGAGGAGCCAGAGCTTGATGCACGCCGCCAGCACGGGCGCATCGTACGAGTCGAGAAGCTTCTCTGGGATGAGGTTCGCCGGAGACTCGACGGCATCGGCTGCCTTTGTGCCGTTGGTGCCGCCGTAGATCAGATCGGCGAGAGACGGGCTGAGGTGTGCAATGAGCGCATCGCGCAGACGATGCGTGATGGGCAGAGGCACCTCGAGGATCCAGATCTTGCGTTTTTCCTGGCCGATGAGCTTGGCGTCCGGTTCGTCGGCGGCCTTGTCTTCGGCGCTTTGGTTTTCCGACTTTTGGTCTGCGGGCGCGGGCGCGTTGGCCGCGGCAAAGGCCTTTGCGAGAAAGGTCCAGCGCTCCTCGTCGGCATATGCGCGGTCCAAAGCGGCGAGCAGCGCAGCGAGGACAGGCGGGACCGTGGCGAGCTGAGTGGAGTTGTCACTCTCGGGAGCGGAAGGCTGGTGCTCGAGGCGTTCGAGATACTCGAGACGCTCGACGAGCGAGAGGTCGAGACCGAAGCCGCCGTTCTTGACGAGCCATGCATGCGCGACGCCGTGGGGACCCACCTTGCGACCGAGCGAGGTCTCGTCGTGGTAGTAGGGCTGGAAGCGCTCGATGGCCGGGCGGAAGGGGCCTGTCCTCGCCTGCCTGATCAGGGCGCGCAGCTCGAGCGAGGGGTCGAGGCCTTGGGAGGACTGGAAAGAACGAGCCGAGGACTGCTGCAGGATGGGGATTTCGGCCGCGACAGCATGGTTGTAGGAGGCGAGCACGGAATGCACAGCACGGATGCGGTCGGCCTCCCAGCGCTGGGTGAGGCCGTAGTGCTCAAAGAGGACCTCCTCGAGCTGGCAACGCGTTCGGTCGAGGTTTCTGACGGCCTCCTCGTAGACCTTTTCGGCGTTGTCGGCGTCGCGGCGGAGCCTGGCGTGGCGAGGTTCGGCCGAGACGACGCCGCCGACAGCTGCCTTGAGCGGAGCGGGCATCTTGTCGACGGCCGAGCTGACGAGGGCCGAGATGGTGCCGGATCGTTTGAGGCTCGTTGCGTGGGCTGCTGGAGGCGCCAGAGAGGCAGCGCTGGCAGCGCTGGCATCCATGGCCTCTCCCTCTGTCTCGGTGGGGAGCGGAGGCAGCTTGACGCCGTCGAGCGCGGCATGGGCAGGCGGCGAATGCGTGGCCGAGGTGGCGCGCTGGGTGAATCCAAACTGCTTTCGGAGCGTTTCGCGGCGCTTGAGCCTGTCTGGGTCGTTGGTGTCGTCGGTATGCGAGTCGATGGACTTGGTGCTGTCTCCGGACACGCTTCTACGCTGGGAGTGGGCGGCAGCGGCGGCTGGCGGGCGGAGCGTCGAGTCCGAGGCGTGGGAGGGAGGCGGCGAGGGCAGCTCGGCCTCATCGATGGGAGCAAAGCGCGCATCGTCCTCGGCCTCGTCGGCGGCGCGGCACTTGTTCTCGTAGCTGTGTTTGAGCTTGTCCACCTCGCTCTTCTGTCGCTCGAAGCGGGCGAGGGTGGCGTCGACATGCTCCCAGCTCTGGGTGACGCGCGTGCGGTGATCGGCGGCCCACCTTCCGAACGGCTCGAGGATCGACTTTTCGAGGTGACGTGCCACTTTTCCGTGCGCGTTGGCGTGTGCCGTGTCGGTTTCGGCCTGGATCATGCGGAAGGCGCGAGAGGTGGCCGACGAGTTGGCGGCAAAGCCGCGCGGAGCAGCTGAGCCGCCAGCATTATCGATGGGCAGCACCTCGTGGAGGATGCCGGCAGCCTGTCGGAAGAGAGGCGCAGGGAAGGATGGGGCTGGTGGCGGCGTGGCGAGCGCTTCTGCGTGATTGTACTCGAGCTCTGCGCGATGGGCGACAAAGGCGAGGATCGACTCGTTCTCGTCCAGACCTGCCTGCAGCTTGGCATACAGGCTCTGAGCGCCCGGTCGGTAGGATGGATAGGACCAGAACGAGTTCTGGAATGAAGGCGGATACACCACCGTGAGAGCAGAGGGCGAGCTCATGCTGGTCTCGACGCTCGCTGTGGGTGGTTCGGGTGAGCCGATGCGTTCGGAGCGATACCTCTAGCCGGCTGATCCGAAACGATAGCCACGGACGTGGGAAAGTGGTCGTCGACAGAAATGCGTGACAGGATCCGATGCTGAAGGTGCGACGGTGGAGAGGAAAGCACACAAAGGTCGAAGTGAAACGCACAGCCTTGGACAGCGCCGGGTTGCCAAATGCAGAAAGGGCACAGCAGGCGGAGAGGCGCTGGCGTCGGAGTCGAGAGACCCAGTGCAGTGTGCAGTGCAGTGCGTTGCGGCGGGACCGAGCGCAGCACGAGCCTGTTGCTTTCTTTGGCCTCGCTCGGCAGTGGAGCCTGCGGTTCAGAGCTGCAATCAAAGCTGGAAAAGAGGGGCTGCGCACGCACCTCGTGCACAGCACCACAGCACCACAGCACCACAGCACCACAGCACCACAGCACCACAGCACCACAGTAGCACTCACTGTGGGACTGCGTCTGGCCTTCTATTTTTGCGGCGTCTCCCTGAAAGTGTTGCTCTCCGTCTTGACGCGAGCGGGAAGAGAGCTCATTTGTCTCCTGCACTGTGGCTGCCCCGTGCGGGACTCGATTTTCGACTTTTGCAAATGTTAGGCCTATCTTTCGACACTTTGCAAGAAGCTCCAAATTTTCAACGGGATTCGGGCATTCGCACCACCCGCAGGGTCCACAAGCCAGAAATCTTGAGGGAAGAAAAAAAGTTGGGGGACCTCACCAGCTGCTACTCGCTGCTCTCTTCTCGCACACCATCGACCAACACCTCCGCACCTTCATCGCATCCTGCCAGCAATGGAGGCGGGACAGTTCGACGACGCACCCGACCAGGGATCGCTCGATCACGAGTCGCAGCAGCACACCGAACAAGAACAGCAGCGCCACTTGCAGCTGGTGCAGGATTCGGATTCCGCGCTCTCCCAAAAGCAACGCCGCCTCGAGATCTCTGACATCCTGCGCGCTTCTTCCGATGCGGAAGACTCGGAAGATGACTACGAAAACAGTGAAAACTACGATGCCGTTCCGGAGGAGGGGGAGGATGACGACTACGACGAGGACGACATGAACGCATATGGTGCCGTCGAGGATGCCGACTGGGAGCTCGCCCGAGGCGACTTTACCAAGCAGTTCAATCGCTCGCGTCAACTCGCCTCGGCCATCAACAATGCAGCTTCGTCGTCTTCGTCCTCCTCGTCACAGTCAAAAACGACCACAGCCGCCACACCGCTTCCCGCCATGAACCGTCGTCGTCGTCCGCCACCCGCTGCGTCTAGCACTGCATCCTCCTCAAAGACCACCTCGGCGCTCGGCGCAGCCGCTGCAGCAGGCCCCTCGACGGGACAGACCAGGACGGCGTCACAGATGGAGTCGCTCTCCAAGTTTGCCTCGCGCGTGCGCGTCGACGACATGTACGACCCCTCGTCGGCCATCGGCGGTGGCGTCAACTCCACCGTGCCGCGCAAGGCGCTCGGCGGCCGCGACGTGGTGCGCATCAAGGACAAGGCGGACCGCGCCACCGTAGAGGGCGTGCTCGATCCACGCACCATGGTCATCCTCTACAAGATGGTCAACCGTGGCCTGCTCGAGTCCGTCAACGGCTGCGTCAGCACTGGCAAGGAGGCCAACGTCTACCACGCCACCACCGCCAACGCCGATGATGCGTCGGCAAAGGGCAGCCTGGCGCTCAAGATCTACAAGACGAGCATCCTGGTGTTCAAGGACCGCGACCGGTACGTCAGCGGCGAGTTCCGCTTCCGCCACGGCTACGCAAAGCACAACCCGCGCAAGATGGTGCGGCTGTGGGCCGAGAAGGAGGCGCGCAACCTCAAGCGCATGGTCGCCGCCGGTCTGCGCGCGCCCATCCCCGTCGAACTGCGCGACCACGTGCTGGTCATGCAGTTCCTCGGCGACTCGGACGGCTGGGCAAGTCCGCGCCTTAAGGACGCCGACGAGATGATCGGCTCGGACGCAGCAACGTGGCAGCGGCTGTACAGGGAGCTGCTGGCGAGCATGCGCATCATGTATCACGAGTGCAGGCTCGTGCACGCCGACTTGAGCGAGTACAACATCCTCTACCACGAGCGGCATCTGTGGATCATCGATGTGTCGCAGTCGGTCGAACACGACCATCCGCGCGCATTCGATTTCCTCCGCGCCGATATCACGCATGTGGACGAGTACTTTGCGCGCCGCGGCGTGCACACGCTCGGTCTGCGCCGCACGTTTGACTTTGTCACGAGCGAGCCCGCGGCAAGGGAAGGAGTTGGGGCAAGGAAAGGTGGCCGCGCGGGACTCGAGAAGCAGGAGGCTGATTTCGACGACGACAAGCCCAATCCCAATGCGGCGCACGATGCGCAGCTCAAGCGAAATGCCGAGGCTGCATCGGAGAGCGGTGCGGTGGTGGGCAACAGGGTGACGGGTGGTGGAGCGTGGTATACTGGTCTGCACGGTGCACCCGCGCCTGCGCCTGTGCAGCTTGCCGGTGAAAGCGAAGCCGAACTCATGCATGCACTCGAAGAGCTGATGCACCAGCTCTCGCTCGAACCCGCTTTGCCCGACCCTGCGCAAAACACCGCTGCGGACGACGAAGTGTTCAAAGCCACCTACATCCCCTTCTCGCTGCACGAGGTCGACGACCCGGAGCACGAAATCCAGGTGCAAAAAGCTCCCACGCAGCAGAAACCCAAAGCGCCGCTCGAAAACCTCCTCCCCACAACCGCCTCTCAAGATTCTTCTGACGACGATGATGAAAATGACGACGAGGAGGATTCGGATGACGATTCGGATGATGATGATTCGAGCGCCGAGGCGGTGCATCCCAAGGATGCCAAGCTGAGCAAGGAAGATGCGCGTGCGGCCAAGAAGGAGGCCAAGAAACAGACCAAGGCAGCGACGCGCGAGAAGCGCAAGACCAAGATGCCCAAGGCGGAGAAAAAGCGTCGCATGAAGAAGAACCACAAGTAGAAAAAGCGCGCAATGCCATTACCACGCTGCGTGTCTATGTCCAGTCTGGTTGGGGGTGAATTTGTGGGGGGAAATAGTCGACGGTGTCTAGGGTGGGATCGGGCGATCCGGGAGCGTCCTGGTCGAGGTAGTCGAGCGGGATGATCGAGTGCGTCGAGTTGGCGTCGTGGATGTGTGTGGGCGACAGGGCGTCGACGAGCGTTACGGGCGCAGCCGAGAGCACGGGCGATTGCGGCGTCGACGATGTGGCTAGGAACGAGGAGATGTCCACCGCGCCCGCGCGCGCCACTCCCTCAGCCCCAGTAATGATCGGCGCAGGCTTGGTCGGTGTCAACCCACCCACCGTCGCGGTAGTCTCAGCAGGGCTACTGTCCTGTGCTGCGCGGGGCTTGGTTGGTGTCGAAGTATCCAGATCCATCGCAGTGCCTTCGATCTTGACCGGCGTAACTTCTGCATGCGAGGCGGCCACGCGAGGCTTGGTGGGCGACTTGTTCGGGCTCTTTTTCGACTGCGGCGTGGCATCCCCACGCGTCTTGAGTGCGCCACGATCGCGCAGAGTCCTACCCGCCACGACACCCGGACTATTCACCGCACTAGGCACCGTACTCGCCCTGCCCGTAGCCGTCAGCGGAACGACGTTGAGCTTGCCACACGCCTGTTCGAACGCGGCAAAGGCGCGCGAGGTGCGTGCCAGCCAAGGCACCAATTCCGCCTGCCTCCTCTTGGGCGTGAGATTCACCCCCACCCCACCCCCACCCGCTGCTGCAGCATGTGCAGCCATCTTTTTCGCCACCTTCTCCACCGCCACCAGATTATCGAGCTTCCAAAACTCCGCCTCTACCTCGGGATCTGCTGTCCCTTCGGCAGATAGACCGGTTACGTGCGCAAGGGCGGCCGAGCACAGCGCACGGTCGCTGTAACCGCCCTCGAGGACCGAAATCAGCTTGCCGTGCGCGTAAGTGTCGGCGAACCGAACCGCATCGCGTGCAAACGTGTGGTAGAACGAAGGTGGCACGTGCTTGCCGTGTCGCTGCATGCCCGGATACTCGTATGCGCACGCGTCGAAACCTGCCGAGATCAACACGAGTGTAGACTGAGGCGTGGCCGATGTAGCTTGCAGGAACCGGGTGGCTTTGTTGAACAGGATCGCGTACTTGTCTGTGTACAGCCGCTTGAATTCGGCTTCGCTGCGGTAGTGGTCCAAATGAACTGTCGAACACCAAAAGAATCGTGTCAGCATCGTTGCTTTTGAGAGCTGCAATGCGAGAGATGGCACCTCATGTCACTCATCCGCTGCCCACCAACAGTGGACGCGTTCGAGTGACTGTTATATTCGCCACGAGACCGCACGTGCCCGGTTGGGGGCACGGCTGTTCTTCGGCCCTTTTACCATTGCGTTAATCGTGGGTGCAGCTTCGTGATGGACTTACCGTTCCAGATCCACTGTCCGTGTGCGCCCTCGACACACGTGCTTGCGTCCTTGATCATGCTCGCATCGCCGTCCTCGCAGGGAAACGACTCGATGTCGTGCAGCGAGCTGTAGAATATCCGCATCGCCCTCGGACCCGCCTGCTTTCTAATTTCCACCTCGTCCTGCTCGGACAGCGCAACTTTGGCCACGCGGCTGGCATGTGCGCGCCCCGTGCCGGTGCCGAGCGCCTGCCGCGCGCGCTCGAGAGCCGCTGCGCGCAGACTGGCAATGCGCTCCGCACGCTCGTCGTCGCGCTTGTTCGCATCGGCGTTGATGCGCCACGCCAGATTCTGCGTGCCGTTGCCGTGGTGCAGGTCAATATCGAATACTACGACGCGGTCGATACCGTGCGTGAGGTAGGCGTGCGCCGACGCGACCACCGCATTGTTCACCCAGCAGAAGCCCTGCGGTGTCGAGCCGGAGCAGTGGTGGCCCGGCGGACGCGAAAGGACAAATGCGCGCTTGGCAGCGGGTGCTGGTACTGGTGCTGGATGCGCGTCTGAGGTCGTGTGCGGCAGTGCCTGGTCGTGCCGAATCTCGCGCAGCGGAGTCGTGGTGGTGGAAGCGGTGGCGGCGGCAACTACGCGGTCGACGGCCTCACAGCAGGCACCCATGGCGTGCTGGATGGCTTGCGCCGATCCGCCGTCGCTGGAATCGGGTTGCGAGGGGCCGGCGAGGTAGAGGTCGCCCTGGGGCAGATGTTCGGGCACTTCGGACGCATGCATGGCCTCGTCGCCTTCACCGTCGCTCGATGTGTACGCCTCGCTATCTTCGGGCGGATGCTTCGTGGGCGAAGAGTGTTGATGCTTGACTTGTGACACTGGCGGGTGGTTGGGAGCTCGGCTGCAGAGACGCTCGAGGTAGGCAGCGTGTGACGTCTGCTGGGGTGCGGCCATGGAGGTGGTTTGTTCTGGCTGCGGCTGTGCGGGCGTTGGCGTGTCCTCGCGTGCTTCGTGCTTGACCTGAGCGGTGTGAGCGTCTCTGCGTCGCTGTTTCGCGAGGTCGTAGGCGGACTCGAGGACGGCGACGAGCTCGTCTGCGTGGGCATGGGTGTACGCCACTGCCGGGTGGGGCGGATTGAGGGGTACCGACGCCGTCGAATGGAGGACCCGAAATCTGGGAGGTGGGTGCTGCTGCGGGTTGTCCGGTTTGGCCTGCATCGAGAGCGATCCGAGGCGTGCGACGAGATCGTCATCGTCCGAGACTGCCGGGCCGGGTGCGGCGGCGGGGTATGTGGAGGGTAGCGAGGGTATAGCGGGGTGGTCGTCGGTGGTGGACTTGCCGATAGCAGTTGCGATGCCGAGTAGGACGGCGCGGATACGCTCTGGACGCTCTACAATGAGGCTCTTGTCGACACCGCGCACGTATCTGTGATTGAGCACGGCAGGTGCGAGGAGGATGTCGAGCTGTGCAGCGCTAGGAGCCCCCGAAGCGACCGAGGCCGCGGCTGATGGCTGTGCTGCCACTTGCGCGCTTGAAGACGCTAATGACGCAGCCGTCACATCTTGCGTCGGCTGCACAGGGATGGACATAGGAGGAGCTGCTCGAGGCGGAGTGTCCATGGCGATGTCCGCGAGCGGCGGTGCGGACGGCTGCTGGTCGGACGGGGTGGAGGCGGTTGCGGTTGCGGTTGCGGGCTCCGGGGTGTTTGCGCGCGAGCGACCGGGTATCTTTACGATGAACACCATGGTTCAAGGAGCGAGTGTGGGTGCGCAAGCGTGCCCGCCTGGCTTGATCCGCGTCCTGTCGATGGCGCAGTTGGTGGTGGTGGTGATTGTGGATGCGATGGATGAGGCGGATGACATGTGGAGAGAGTGCACCTGCCAAACAAATCCCAAAAAGATCACAACACCACTGTCCACGCGCTGCATCCGCGCTGCATGAAACACGCAATTTGATAGCCGTCCCACCGCCGCACCGACGCGTCGATTTCGACCGCCCTGCCAAATTGGGCCCAAAAATTAGGGAGAAATAGCCTCAAAAAAGGCAACAAAAAACGTATGCTCCTTACCTGGGTCGAACAGGTGACCTCCCGATACCGTATGTCCACTGCAGGCAGTGGCGACTGGTGAAACTGAATTCTTCAGTCGGACGCTCGTACCAACTGAGCTAAAGAAGCTCGCTGTTGACACTAGCTCCAAGTTGCTATCATGACCGCCTTCGCTACTGTCGAATTCCTTGCGCTTACTCCACATTCGAAGCCGGATTCCAGCTGAGGCACCGGAGCAGTGTGCGGTTGCAGCGATGCATGCACGGTGCACCCGCCCAGCGTCATTTTCGATGCACGACAGATGCACCGGATGGCTCGGCATTCACCTTCGTCCCTGCCACCACCACCGCAGCGTCCATCCCAGCAATACCGTGCTCGCTTCAGGTTCGAATCGCCATGTCATTCTCGCTCCTTTCCACGCAGCCGCTGTTGCGCGGTGGCCAGCTTGCAGCACGTACGCTGCGCGCCGCGCCGGCGTTGCCCATCCAGGCCGGGTTGGTGCGGTCGATGCACACGCGTCCCACACCTCCTGCCGGTCCTGCAGCTCGACGCGCATGGCCGCTCAAGACGCTCGGTGGCGGGCTGGTGGCTGGTGGCGGCTGGTTCTATCTCGGCACCACGCCCGAGCAGCGTGCGTTTTCCATCCACTCTCCGGCCGAGTCCGAGGCACCCGTCAAGGGATCCTCGACGCTCGTTCGGCCCGCCTCACCGTCCGCCCCACGCAGGCAGACGGTTACACTTGTCTTTGTCACTTCGCAAGCCACCCGCACCGGGATGGTCAAGAGCTTGATGTCCAGTCTGGCGGGTGGATCGGGCGAGCAGCAAAAGTGGCTTTCCTGGATCGGATATTTCCGCGAAGCCGGATACGACTGCATCCAGATGAACCTCGCCCTTCCCGAGACGGGAGGCGATTTGGCCGATGAACTGCACCACCAAATCAGGCTGAGCAATCTTCAGCGTCAGCCGGTGCTGTTTGTACACCACTCGGGCGACAAGGATGAGGCGGCACAGGCGGTTAGCAGGTACATCCAACCGGGACAGGCGGCAGGCGGGTTTTGGAGCAAGATCTTTGGAGGCGGTGCGTTTAGTGCGCGTCCAGCGATCTCGGGTCTGGTGGTCATTTCGGACGCAGACGCGGCCCAGGCAGGTCAGTTGTTCACCAAACATCCCAAGCTCAACACGCTCGTTGTGGCAAGTGGCCCCGAGGAGGGCAAGAAGGGCAAAGCGACACTCATGGATGCAGAGAAAAAGTCGCACGAGGCTCTCGTCAAGGACATCGAACGATGGCTCATCAGGGAGGGTTACGAAGGTTGATGCCTCTCATTGCAATGTGACTCTTGATTCCTCTATTGATTCTGCTGTTGGGGTGGCTTTTCGAGCGTCGTGTGGCGCGACCATTCGGGTGTCTCCTCGTCGCCTTGCTGCTGTGTGGCGGTGGTTTCTGTCGTGGGTTCGGATTGGAGCTCTTGGCGTCGACGTTTTGCCCTGGGGTTGAGCGTAAAGTACAGCGCAAAGATGCCGAGTTCCAGCACGACAATTCCAATGTAACTGCACTCCAAAGCCAACTGATCAGCCTATCTATCTTTCCTTCTAGGGAGCGGTTGGGACTTACTTTGCGGCAGCAATACCATCGAATTCGGCCTTGAACACGAGGCTGAGCAGACTGAACACTCCACCTGCACAGTCGATGGCCAAAAACCACAGACTAATCCCCTTGACCTCCTTGTACCTCCAGATCTCGTAGTACTGGGGCACCAGTCCGAGCACGATCAACACAGCCCCCACAATGCCCATGGTCTTGGTTGCCGCACTTGTCCCCCTCCTCTCCCCGAGCTTACATAGGAAGTAGAAGGCCGTTTCGAGTCCACCTGCTACTGCACCCGTCACCACACCTGCCGCGATGCACTTGCGCAGCGCAATCCCGTGCGAGTAGTGCCAGCACTGCGCCATGGCGATGATGGCGAACGTCGAGAAGAGTTGCGGCTGGACGATGAGCGGGATGTTGATGTTCTGCACCACGAGGTATGTGCCCTGTGGGATGGATCCGGCCACCCAGATTAGCAGGAGCCATGCAGAGAGGCCGTCGGTGTCCTTGCGCCGATGCGACTTGATGATCTGCGGTACGAGCTGGAACGCCCAGAACACCGTCCCGATCGTTCCCAGTACACTGAACCCCGCCGCTCCGCTTGTCAGTAGCTAGCTTTTAGGGATGAGAGGTGGGGTGGAGAGACTCACTTTTCGGCAACCGCGTTCACGGGCATCGTCCGAGGCGTTTGTCAGGCGAGATGGTGGTGAGCAGGCAAACGGGAGGCACTGGATAAGGCCGGGGATGAGCGGCTATGCAGGTCAAATTCAGCCGCTTTTTGGGCCGCGCCTCTGACATCTGCATATTCCGGCGTCTTTCCGTGGTGCAGCCGAGAAAGTGGCGCCAAATTCGCGCACCCGCCGCGAGTCGCGCCCTTCGCGTTTCGCCGACAACCCCCGCCGGCTTTCACGAAAGACATCTGATGCCGCTTGGACAAAGGGGGGCCCGTCGACATCCGTAGCCACACTTGCAGGCACCACGCGCTAAACTAGATCCGTCGTCGACCCATTGTTCATCACGTGCTGAAGCGCCCATCAAGTCCCACTGGACGCACTTCATCTGCACAGGGATCGCAGGGGAATGTCGACCCACCGAGCCAGATGAGGTGTCTCCACGCGGACCCACCGTCCCACTGCACGGGTCCGAGTTAGATGCGAGCTTCACCCACAACTGGGCCCACCCACTACCATCGCTCACTCTACGCCCAATCTGGAAACTTAGGGTACAGGGTACTTAAACTGCCATCGTCGCGCGACCTTTCGCCAACCCCTCACTTTTCTCACTCCGTTCTCTACTTGCGCCCGCGCTTTCGAAGGATGAAGATTCTTTCACTCGTCTCGGTTTTTGCCTCGGCTGGGGTGCTGGTGCATGCCGCCGCGATCGACCAGCCTCCCACTGCGAAGATTGACCCTCTAGCGCGGTTGGACGAGTTGCGACTGCAGCTTCAGCGGTACGAAACGCCCGTCATCCATGCCTACCTCTCTCGAGCCGCCCTCGGCGCTTCCACCGATATGGAATACGGACGGGCCCGATTCATATTCAAGTCGCTCACAGCTGCTCCGAAATGGTTCGAATTCGCCCAGCCCAACCCCAACATCACCGACTGGCTTGAGGAAGGAGGCAAGTCGTTCAACCAAGCTCCATTCCCTCCTGCGGTTTGGACGAACCTCCCGGTGGTTTTGCCCGAAGACGCTGTGTTGGATAAACCCGTCAAGGGAAAGGGAATCTTTCCTGTGGGTCGACGACCCCAAGACGCTTCGAATCTGGACGGATTTTTGTTCGGCAACTTTGGCATGCTCCCAAACGACCCCACTCTCGACGCAGAAGCTACGGTGTTGCTCAAGGCAAGCTTGCTTAGGCTGATTAGTGCAAGAATCGTCATTGGCCACGAAATTGCCCTCGCCAAATTCGAAAGTAACCCCCAAGCATACTGCACCATCCTCAAGAAGGAGCCAGTCAGCGAGGAGGAGCTGGTAAGGGAGATCACGGATGAAAAGCAGCAGGTCAACGTGCTCGGTAGAGTTCAGCAAAAGGCCAAAGACATGACAAAGCTCTACAGGCAGGATCAAAAGTATCCAGAGGGCACTGAGGATCAGGTTCTGCGTCTCTTCCAGGCGTACATTGTTCCGCTTACGACCAAGGTCGAGGTGGTTACGCTCCTCGACCAGGCCAAGAACTGCAAGTGATCCCTTCCCCCACCACCTTTGACCGTCCTGTTCAGTGTCTACGCTTTGGCGTCCGTCGCAATGCATCTCGCCTTGACGCACCACCCGCCGCGCACGCCACAGAAGCGGACCAACCTGCAACGACATCCGCCGCAGATACACGCACACACTCGATCCACACAGCGCAGACAAGCAAGATGTTGGCAATGCTGAAGAGTACCAGCGTGTATTGTACCCTCACAGAAGACCCCAAAAAGACCCAAAGATAGAAGAGCGAGAGAGTGAGAGAGAGAGATGAAAAAGAGAACTGAGAGGGAGACACGATAGAAAAGCTATCCAAAAAAGGAATAAGAAAAAATGAGAGGAGGGAGACGGGATGATAATGAGAATCCATGAAGACGATGGCGCGGGTCCTTTCCAGAGGGCATGGGCATTCATGGCGAATGCGGTATACTGCGTCGACTTCGCAGCGCTTCAAAGCCACTACGACGCTGCGAAATCCGACTACGCGCTTGGCGGGGTAGAGGCCTCGCTGGATTCAGCTTCTGCTGCCGCGGTGCCGTTGTTGGAGGCCGACTTGGCGGCCGTGGCGTCTGCAGCGGCGGCTGAGATCGAGGAGGCAGCCACCGGCACGGAGCGCTGCGCCGGCTCCGAAAGCCAGCCGCCCTTCTCCCAGACGTAGCCCTGCTTCCAATGGTTGGCCAGGCGGTCTTCGGGATGCAGCAGTCCTTTGAGCAGCGCGCCCAGACGCGCAAAGTCGATCGGCTTGAGCAGCCAGCCGTCCATGCCGATGTCGACCATCTCCTGTCGCATCAACTGCACCAGAGTCGCCGAGACCGCAAGTATGGGCACGCGCCCGTTGAGCACCTGCGACGCCGGTCGGTCCGCCTGCTCGCCACCGGAAGCCCACTTCTTCTCCAGCTCGCGGATGCGGATGCACGCCTCCTGGCCGTTGCAGATCGGCATCTGCAGATCCATCAGGATCACATCGATCTCCTTGGCGTCCTTCTCGAACTGGCGCACGCCCTCTTCGCCGTTGACCGCCAGCAGAGTAGTGTGCCCGTCGAGACCGAGTCGCTTCTTGAGGATCATGCGGTTGATCGGATCGTCCTCCACCACAAGCACACGCAGCGGCGCGATCTTCTCGCCACGCTGGGCGGGAGACTTGTGCAGTCCGCGCATCATCGCAATCCTCCGCTTGGCAGCGGTCGAGGAGGACGACGCTCTTCGCTCGCCGCTTCCGTGCGGCGAATTCTGCTGGTCCTCGGAGCCGGGCGACTGCGCGGGCTCGAGCGAGTCGATCGAGCCACGTTTGGCTGGCGTCCCAGGCGAGACCATGGGATCTTCCGAGAACGAATGCCTCGCACTGGACGGCAGCGCATCTTCGGAGAGATGCGGCACGTTGCCGCGTGCACGCTGCTCGACCTCGGCTTTGAAGGATTCGGCAATGCTCGTCGGAGCCTTGGCCGGCCGTGCGGATGCCGTCGCACTCGACAAGAAGGCGGAGTTGGTCGGTCTACGATCCGCCCGGTCGTTTTGATCGAGCCTTTGGGGGTCGATCTTGACGGAGCGGACAGGTACACCGCTGCCCTCGACGGGATGCGAGCCGCTGTCAAATGACTGGCTCCGGTGCGACAGGATCGGAGGTCGACGTGTGGCTGCCGAGACGTTTCGAGGCCCCTCGGTGTGCCCGGACGACAGGGCCTCGGCGGCCCTCCGCTGCTGAGTGACGTCTTCGATGTGGTTCTGATCGCGCAGAAACGGTTGCTGAATAGCTTCAACTAACGAATCGATCTCGCTTCTGCCTGCCGAGCTGGCACTGCCGCTGTCGATCGAGTTGGAGCGTCGCATCGAGATGGTGTCGCTACCACGTTTTGTACCACTGCCTCCGCTGCCGGCCATGGCAACCGGGGGGATCTCAGTCGGCGTGGTGCTCTCGGCGGAACAGAACGGGATGAAGTAGGTGAAAGTCGTGCCTTCGCCAACCACCGAGTCCACACGCAGCTGGCCGCCCAGATTCTTGACGACACGAGCCACGATGGCGAGACCCAGACCGAGACCACCGTCGGACTGGTCCGTGCGGACCAGACTGTCTGCTTCGCTGCCTTCCGACTCGAGAGACTCCTGACGGCCAGGCAGCGCAATCACCGACTCGACCTGTTCGAATTCGCGGAAGATGACCTCGAGCTTCTCCTGCGGGATGCCCTCGCCGGTGTCGCGGACCATGAGCTCCACCTCCATGTCGCATCCGGGCGGCAGGTCAGAATCGCGTTCGTCTTCGCTGCGCTTGCGCATCGAAACGGTGATCTGGCCCTCGTTGGTGTACTTGACCGAGTTGGTCACCGTGTTGGTGACGACCTGGCGCACGCGATTCTTGTCGCCGAGGACGAGGCAGACCTCGGGATCGGTGGTGACCGAAAAGTCGATCTTGCGACGCTTGGCCTCCCATTCGTGCATCTCGACGGCCTCGCGCACCGTGGCAGCCAGGTCGAACGGTTCCTGTAACAAGAGCTCGTTGCCGATCTCCTGCTTGGTGAGATCGAGCAGGTCGTTGATCACGAAGAGCAGGCTCTTGGAAGCCATGTGCGATTTGCTGAGGTTCTCACGAGTGTCGTCGTCCAACTTGCTGTCGAGCGCAAGCTCGAGGTAGTTGATGATGTGATTGAGCGGCGTGCGCACCTCGTGGCTCGCATTGGAAAGCAAGAGGCGGTTGAGCTGGTTATAGTGCAGCGCCTGCTCGCGCTGACGCCAGACCGAGATGAATTTGCCGTAAACGAGGCAGAGCACCGAGGCCGTCTCGAGCTCCTCGTCCTTCCATCCGCGACACGTTCCTTCCACGGTCTCGGACCAGACCTTGAACGACTTGCGTGGCTCGAGGATCGCGTCGCCTTCTTTGCCCTCCTTGAAGGGCTTGCCCGCCCAGTTGACGTGACGCAGCTGCGCCTTGCGTAAGAAGGCGATAAAGTCCACACCGCTGCCCGACAGCGGCACGACCAAAAGACCAGCGATGACGTGCAGGCCGGTGGACAGGACCATGTCTGGAAAGTCGCGACGGACGTCTTGCGAGGTGACGAGGTGTTGGAACTTCTTCAGTCGCAGATACTCAGTCACCGCGAGCACTTCCTGGCTCGCGTTGAGCGGACCGAGGATTTTGGCCTCGTTTCCAACGGCGATCACACCGTAGTCGGCATCGAATAAGGTGAGGAGATCCTCGGCGTTGGAGATGATGTAGCCGCTCGGATTCTTGTCGGTCGGCAGGGTATTGATGAGTTTTCGAGCGGATAATCGGCGGGTATAGCTTAGACGTTCGATGTTGCTGGAGACGGACTCGCCGATGAGGCGCAAGAGCTGGCGGATGGGGAACGAGACACGCTTGCCGTGCGCACCGTAGTTGTGCAGCGAGATGAGGCCCCACAGCTCGCCAAAGGCGGTGATGGAGACGGACATGGACGATCGCACGCCCATGTTGGCGAGGTACTTGATGTGGATGGGCGACATGGCACGGATGAAGGCGTGTGTCATGTCGACTGGAGAGTCAAGATCGGCCTGATCGCGGCAGACCATGCGTGAGGTTGGTTGATCGCGGTCGTACAGGAGTCGCACCTTGTTGATCTTGTACAACGCACGGGCCTGGGCAGGGATGTCGGTGGCGGGGAAGTGGAGGCCCCGGTAGAGATCGTGCGAGTCGTTCCAATCGACGAGCTCGCAGACGACCTGGCCGTTCCATGCCTCGTCGAACTGGTAGATCATGACACGGCTGAAGAGGGTGATGTCGCGCACGATTCCGACGAGCACCTTGAGGAACTCGTTCAGGTCCTTTTGGGCGGCGAGCTGGTCGTTGACTTGGCTGAGAATTCCAAACATGTCGACCATGCCTCCGGCTCCATCACCGGCTGCGGTGCTGGGCAGCATGGCGGGCCGGCGGCTGCGCATGTTCTGCCTGGCCTCGGCGTTGCGACGCATGCGTGAGAGCGCCTTGAGCGGTTTGTGCACGGCAAGCGTCGACTCGCGCAGCTCATCTGGCGATGGAGTATATGCAAGCCCATCGAGGCCGCGGGGCGCGATGTCACGCAGAGTGGCTGAGCTGCTGGTGCCGTTGGAGCGTACGGTGGCGATGCTGCCCGGAGGAGACTGTGCGCCGGAGGCGGAGCCAGAGGTGGGTTGCGATGGAATCCAGCCGGCGGCAAGTCCTAATCCAGGCCCTGCGCCTGTGTCGTGCTCCGAGGCTGGCGTTGTTGGGGGCGAAAAGGTGGAGATGGGATTTTGGGCATCGTCGACCAGCTCGAATTCGAGGATTACGGTGAGTTCGCCTTCGCCGTCTTTGCGGCGGTCTGGGATGTGTGCACCACACCATGTCGACCACAATTTGCGCAGTGCGCCTTGCTTTATGCGCTCGTCGTAGCTTGCCATGTCGTATCCGCGCAGCTGGAAGACGGTGGGACCGGACTCGGCGAGGTCCTGGCTGGATTGGTCGAGCGAATCGATGTTGTCCCAGAGCAGGTCGGCTTGGTCTTCGTCGAGGACATCGAGGAAGGTGGGCAGACTGAAGAGGTACGACGGAGAGAGGCCAAGGATCTGGGTGGAGTTCTCGGATGCCTGGCGCACCAGCATGTCACCGTCGGGCGAGATGCGAACGACTAGCATGCAGCCAAATGACTGTACGGCGCCGGGGATGTGGATGGGCTCGTCTTCGCAGCGGGCGAGCTTGCCTCCGCGACCGGTGAGGATCATGTGGCCCTCTGCGGTCTTGACGTACTCGAAGCGGGTGGTGGTGAGCTGTTCTAAGTGGTCGCGAAGGTCCTTGTCCTCGTTGCCGGGTACCTTCATGCGGCCCATGGCGTCGTCGGCTTCCTTGTCGACGTCCTCTGGTCGATTTCGGCCGTCATGGGTGATGTCGTCCGTGGATGGCTTGGGTCCGTCTGCGGACGTGGGCCGTGAGGCGCCGCCGACGGATGCAGGCGAGCATGGGGGCAGGGGTTCTTGGGATGCCACACCTTCACGGTGAGGCTGTTTGAGACTGACGGCGGACTTCATGGGGTAGATGAAGGGTTTGCTGACGGTGGGGGATCGCGTGTGTGAGGGCGTGGCGTTGGACGCTGCGTTGCTCTGTGAAGGATTGGCCGCCGGCGGCGTGGCGAGCACCACCCTCTCTGGCGGGGACGTCATGGCTGAAGATTTCCTGCTGTGCGGAGAGAGAAGCAAGACTGATTGCGCTTGGACCGAGGACTCGTAGGTGGACGTGGACTGGCCGGAGCCTAATGGGTGGAGGAGCCCGGCTCTGCTGCCACAACGGTGGGTGGAATCGCAGAGAGAGGCTGGCTGACGAGCGTGCGGCTACGAGGTTGGGAGAGGCGAGATGCGCTTGTTGTCAGATGAGGTTGCAAGTGTAATGGGGCAAGTGCATCGGCACGCCGGGGTCATCTGGTGGATTGAACGAGCGGGTGGCGAGCCGGCCAGGAATTGCGGGAAGCGAACGAGTTGGTGGAGTTGGCGCAGTCAAGGTGACGCGCTCCCGGCTTCACGGCTTGGATCGGAGCCGGCAGTGCGTAAGCGAAGGGGCGTGGTGCGAACCTAGAGCGGATGTGCGTCCGGTGCGGCTCCAAGAAGCGCCGATGGAAGACAAGCGGGTGGCTGGATCTGAGAGCAGGGACGAGATGGGCGAGGATTCCGAGATGGGCGAAGCGATGGTGTGCAATGGCGGTGGCGCGGTTCCTTTGAGCTGTGTGAATGGGCACGGGTGAACGCGGAGTGTCGTGTTTGTTGCGCTGATACGATGGGAGCCGGTGGTCGGAGCAGGTCCGTGATGAATCCAGACGACGCTGCGACAGGGATGTGGCGAGCAAGGGTGACCCGACCGAAGGCTAGCCAGACTTGAGCCGAGCACAAGGGAGAGGCAGCCGAGCCAGAGGCGGAGTCAAAGAGACGAAGGAGGAGGAGGGAGAAGATGATGGAAACGTGATGGACAGGTAAGCGCGGATGGAGCCGACGAAAGGGACCGGGATCGAGGTGGCGCTTCCGTAACCTTGTTGGAAAAAGCTGGATGGAGAGAGGGCGAGAGAGAGCGAGAGAGAGAGAGAGAGAGAGCAGCGTGAGATCCAATCGAGCGTGGCGCCAATCGACGCGACCGAGGCACTGGCTTCGCAAGCAGACGACGGCGATGAGGATGCAGAGCAGGAAAGCGCGAGGGCGAGGGCGAGGGCGAGGTGCAGGGCAGGGCAAAAGCAGCGGGCAGGGCCGAACGCCGCAGGAAAGTGGCTCCGAGGTCGGGGTCGGGGCTCGAGCAGGGGATCAGCGGAAAACGGCAATACGGCGTCGGCCAACGCTCCCGCCGTACCTGCACTCCCAGCTACAGTACTTGCTACGGCCACTGCAGCTGGCCCGCCAAATGACGCGCCTCACCACGCCGCATCGCTTGGTCTGGCTTCACCATGTGCCTCTTCGAAGAAAAAACGGGCGGGTGCTGGCGAGGAAAGGGCTGAGCAGACGGTCCAGCCGGACGGGCTCGCATCTGCACAACCATCTCGAAGCGAAAAACACACACCCTCACGCACACAGACAGGCAGCAGGGTGCGGCGGGCCATGCGAAAAGAGCGGTAAGTTACTGCTGGATGCGGCCCCTCAGAAGCGGCACAGGCGATGCGAGAGAGGGCGGAGGAGCCGAGACACGGCTTTGGGCCCCGTATGGCCGTGAGAGCCCATTATTTGCGACAGGCAGGGTGTGCGGACGAGAGGCTCGATGCGAGGGGAAAATGCGCGCGCGAGGCTAGGCGGAGGAAAGCCAGATCGAGAGGCGCAGCCGACTCGCGGCGGATGCACTCGACGCACTCTCCGGACGTCAAAGTGCGACCACAGAGACCCTGCCCTGGTGCTCGCTTGCGCCAAGCCCGCGCGCGTGTTCTCACAACGACAGCAGCTCAGCACTGTTCCAGACATCGGGGTCCGCCGCCTCCGACCAAAAAAATCCACGAAAAAAACACAACGGCTGCTGGTGATGCAGCTGCTGCTGCTGCTGCTGCGAAAGAGTCCACAGAAGTCTCGATCTCGACCTGCAACTTACACACTCCGCCCGCCGCCCGGAGCCCGGAATGGCTCAAAGTGCAGCCGCTGCCGCCCCGCCCCAGCAGCAGCGCTAGGCAGCAGCAGCACGCAGCAGCGCTGCACGATCAAACGGCACAATTCCGATGCAAAACCAACAAACCAGCTTGGGTGGCCTTGCCACTGCCTACTGCGGTCAACTGAGCTTGCAGCACCTGCGATTGGACGCAGCGAATCGCGATGCGCTGTTCGAGTCGCCGACGCTTTTCGGCTCCCAAGCTGGCGGAACGGCCCAGCAGGCTTTTGTTTGCACGCCCTGTGGTGGTACCGAGGCTTTTGCATGACTCGCACGCTGATCCCACGACATTGGCGGCCATTGCTATCGCTACCGCCGCAGGCACGGAGGATCTTTGCACAAACAAGCCGCCACAAGGGGCATTCGACGTCGTGTGCTTTGCGTACGCGTGGTGTCAGCCTTTTTTGGGCAGACGGGCCCGATGCAGGATGCTTGTCAACCTTCGCTTGCGGCGTGCTGGCCCCGAATGCGAGCTGCCAACGCGCATCCCCACCCGATCCGTGCGCGCCGAGCCGCATCACGCAACGTTGAGAATCTTACAAATGTGCGGATTTTTCCGCACTCACGGCAGGCCGATCTTGTCCGCCGTGCACGCGAGTCGGCGCGCTGTCGATGCAGCTTCGAAGCATGGAGGCTGCAGTGCTTCAATGCACTTGAAGAGATGGTGTTGGTCGGCGGTCAGCGGTTGCAGCTTGGCCATGTCGAGGCGTGCCCGCATGTGGGACTGCGGAGGAGAGCGGAGTTTTGTGCACAGCGAGCGAGCGTGTATGTGTGCTGTCTCGGTCAAGTTTTGCGCTTTTGCACCTGGTCTGTGGCCCTTTTGATGGCTTCTTGCGCTTGCTCTCTTGACGTGACATTGGGGCCAGTCATCGTGCAACTCCGAATGTCTCGGTGTTAGCAGCACATGCCCACGGTGACCCAGAAGCACCAGCGACGGTAGCATCGGAATCGGACCTCCAGCGCCCAGCTTTTGAGAAATGTGTTCGTCGCTGCGATCGCACATTGCTCAAGGCTCGCCCACGTTCAACGGCCGGACTTGGCTCTCCGGTGCTGATGAGGCGTTCGGCGAGCAGGGCCCGTCTTGGCACGCGCGGGTGGGAAAGTGGAGTGCCCGCTGCACGAAATTCAGAGCATGATCTCAGCGTGCAGTCGAGCCAGTAAGCACGCTCCCCCCCCCNGCGTCTTGTTTAGAGCTCGTGGCCCTGCCCTTGCCTTCCATAGCTGTGATGGGAAAGTCATGAAAAGGTCATGCTGATACGCAGTCTAGGCTGTCGAAAGGGCTGTATTGATGGCGCGAGGTCGGGGCGTGCCGAAAGCCAGGCTGCTTTGCTGCAAGACCCGGCGAGATGCCGAGAAAGCGGTGATTCAGCTTTGCCCAGGCGTTCGCTTTTTTGGAGGCTCACAAATCTTCCGGCCGCGCTTTGATTTTGGGCATTGGGCATTTGCTGCAGCTCGGGCGTGCCGAAGCCAAGCCGATAGCGCTCGCTGCTCCAACACTTGGCACCGCTGACCAAAAGTCGAGCTCCTCCATCACAGAACACGACCGCCACTTTCAACCCTCTCGCACCTCAAATCGCAGCTGGAACCCTCTAGACACCACTTTGCGGTAAACGACCTATACGAGGCTCCGATATAGCCTCGACGCATCCTCTGAAGGGCGAACCGAAAGCCTCTCTTCTCGGCATAGACACGAATCGACCGTCACAACTGGTGCGGGTAACCATGGTTGGGCGCGGTGTGGGCACTTACCTGCTTGCGCTGAGCGCATTGGTCGCTTGTGCCTCTGCGTCGCCGGCATCGTCGTCGCTCTCGTCGCTGCCGCTTGCAGCGCGAGCCGAGGCTGCTACCGCCGACGGGAGCGACATCTTCCAGTCGTGCGTGCGCCGCTACAACACGTCGCGCATGAATCCGCTTCCGCAAGCAGGATACTTTAACCCCAACAATGCCACCAACGGAAGCATGCTCACCGTGAGTCTCCCTCCCCACATGTCGAGTTGTGCCATATGGCCGATCCCACCAACAACTTCATTTGACTAACTTTTTCTTTCGTTTGGGCTGCAGATTTGGTTGGATGGGACACCGGGTGAACCGATCAATGCGATCATTTCGGCCAACTCTTCCCCGGCTGTACTGTGCCCCGAAGGATTCTTGCGATACGCCACGTAAGTTTCCTTCCAACCCTGCTATGCTTTTGGCGCGGTATTTGGCTGACTTTTTCTGGATGGATACGACAGATCGATCAACTTTGGCGTGTCGTGTTTGGGCAACACGAACGGTACGCAGCAATACGCCAACCTGGGGGATGGATTCGGCCTACGCTCGCAGGGCAACTACGGTGGAGGCAATGGCGTGTTACGCTGGAACTATGGCGATACGACGTTCGGCACATGCAAGGAGTCGATCGAGGGCGACAACCATTTGCGCTGGTTCCTTCAAAACGGCACGGACGCTTTCAGTGGTGCGGTGTTCTTGGCGGTTAGTATGGAAGAGTCAGCAGCTTTGGGTCATAAGATTCAGCTGGATGGGTATAATCGTGGTCGGGATTATTTGGTGGGTAATGCGACGAGGAATGCGACGACTAGTTGGGGAGGGTATACGTGGGAGACGAGGGTGGAGTGGATACAGGCTGGCGTGCTGTTGAATGCCACCTCCGAGGGCGTTAACCATCCTGATGTGGCACTGCCAGGTCAGCCAGTACAGGATGGAAGAGTGGCGTTGCTCACTGTTAGGCAGGTGCAACAGCCGTCGACGCGCGCAGCTTCGGGTGCTCCCACAACGCACAAGGTTGGGTGGACTGCGCCAGTCGTACTGGGCTTGATCGCACTTGTCGTGTTCTAGCCCCATTCCGACCACAGACCCTGTAACACTTGTAATCGGATTCGCATATACACATGGTTGCGCGTCTGAATGATGTCGTGCAAGTCCAAGGTAGAGGCACTTGCGCAGCTTCCAATGCACCCACCACTCATCCAAGAGTCGACGGGGCTGCACCGATCGCAGTGGCACCGATCGCACGCGATTTCTAAGCGGAAAACTTGTACACTGTCAATCGGTTCCCCTGGCAACACAATGAACTCTGAAAAGACTCGTGGCCGGTCAAGCAGAGGCACTTCCACCAGCTTCTACAGGAATCAGAAAGGCGGCGGCGCTGCTCCATTCGTACTGACTCTGATCGCATTTGTTCTACCCACAAGCAATGGAGAATCTCAATCGGAATTCCATTCAAGATCCGTTGCTCGGCTTGCACCGATCGTCGCCACAGTCCTTGCCGAGGCAGACGGAAATGGCAGACATCTTGATTCAGCAAAAACAGCCGGGCTCGAACACGAAACGCGGACGCGGAAGAAACAGAAGGGTAGGGAGGAGGGCGAGGGCGAGGGGGAAAAGGGAGGGAAGAGCGAGGATGGATATCATGGTGCTTGTCATGGCGCTTGCTGACTGGCGGAGGCTGGCTGTGTGGGCGTGCGTTGCGTTGCGGTGGGGAAGGACTGTGCGACCGCGACGGGCTGGCAGGGACGGAGAGGAAAACTAGAGGACGGTGCAGCCTTTCCTCTTGGAGCCGCGGCTTCTTTGGACGAGCGCTGCGCGGGTTGCGTGTTCAAAGACTTCGCGGACGCCCTCGCCGGTCTTGGCGGAGCACTCGAGGTATCGGACGGCGCCGATCTTCTGTGCGACGGCCATGCCCTCTTCGGCCGAGACGGGGCGCTGGGAGGTCTTGCGGAGTTCGTCGACGATCTTGGGGTCGTGTCGGAGGTCCTTTTTGCAGCCGACGAGGATGATGGGGAGGTTCTGGCAGAAGTGGAGCACTTCGGAGATCCACTTTTCCTGCACGTTGTCGAGCGAGTCGGGCGAGTCGACGGCGAAGCAGATGAGGATGACGTGCGAGTCCGGGTAAGAGAGCGGACGCAGACGATCGTAGTCCTCCTGGCCGGCGGTATCCCAGAGTGCGAGCTCGACGTGGCGGCCGTCGACCTCTACGTCGGCGACGTAGTTCTCGAAGACGGTGGGGACGTACACCTCGGGGAAGGTGCCCTAGTGGGGGTCGAAAAGAGAAAGAGAAAGAGAGAGAGAGAACGGCGTGGTTAGCGGACGAAAACGATGGATGGAACAGGGGATGCCGATGGAAGATCGCAGGCGAGGTTTGTGGCTCATCCACATGTGATGTGGGCGGATGCGATGGAAGCTCGTGGATATGCGTGGTGGGAGTGGGCCGAGGCGCAACTTACCTTGGAAAAGACGATGAGGAGACAGGTCTTACCACAGGCACCGTCTCCGACGATGACGAGCTTTCGGCGAAGTTCAGACATGGCGATGGAGTGTTATGAGATGGAATGCAAAAAGGGAGCCGAGAAGGGGGTGGTGTGATGCACGGGCGATGCGATGCGGATATCGAAGATCGCTTGCAGATGGGGCCAGCTGTGCGATGCAGGTGATGAAGGCGCGCTCGAGAGATGTGACTGCCAAAGATCGAGAGCAAGCGACGAGGCGGGTCGGAGGATGGTCGAATGCAAGCGCGTGAGGAGGAGGAGGAGGAGGCGATCGAAAGCAAGCGCAGAAGGAGTGCCGAAGAGCTTCGAAGCGGTGACTGGCAGCTGAAACACGAGGATGCGTGTGTTGGAAAGCCGAGGGGTGGAAGACGAAGGCGAGGGGCGAAGGTGAAGATCAAAGATCAAAGATGGTTGCGGGAGTGGGTGTGGGATCAAAGAGGCAAAGGAGGTGTGGAGCAGAGAGAGATATGAGCTCTGGCTTGGGCTGGGCGGGGCTGGGCTGGGCTCAGCAGGGCTCGACTCGACTGCGCTTGACCGAAGGCAGAGGCAGAGGCGGAGCGGGTCGCCTGCCTGTCTGCCAACAAACTCGCGAAATCAAGACTGCCGAGCCGCTGTGCCGCGCGCGACTGAACTGCACCGTACTGCACTGCACTGTGCTGTGCTGTGCTGTGCTGTGCTCTGCTGTGGTGTGCTGCGTGCTGTGCTGGAAAAGGGTGCCGGGCGAGAGTTGGATTTGGATTGCTGTGTTGGGTTGCTGCGCCGCGCGCGTATGCTCTCTCTCTCTCTCCCGCTTGGCCTGCTTGACCGACGAAGCCCTGTTGAAATTCAAGCCAAAGCAGCCAAAATGCATTTCGACGGAACTGCGCTGTGCTGTGCTGTGCCGTGCTGCCAATCCAAATTTCCGCAGCCAAGGCTCTCAAGGCCCAAGGGCAGAGGGCGAGCGCGAAACGCACAGACGCCCACCAAAGCATTTTTGAAATGCTCGAATGGCAGGTTTGAAATGCGTCCGCCCGCTCATCTCGCCCGCCAGGCTGGCACTCGGACTCTCGACAGGGGTTCAATTCAAAATCGCTGTCGCAGCTGCAGCGTCGAATCAGAATGGCTGCGTGATGCGGCTGGGCCGGGATCGCGGCCGTCTTTCACAGCAAGCTGCACGAAACAACCCTCACGACGGCTGCCTTTGGAGCCTCGATGAGCCCTCTTGGACAGCATGCTGTCGATACAAATGTGGATCAGACGGTCATGCTAGGCTTTGCGATGCGAATCGACCTCGTGGCGCATCCAGGTTGGCCGGTCATGCTCAGCATCGTTCGAACGAGGATGGGCGAAGCGCTCGAGAGGCCAGCCGTACAGTAACATCATTGCACCGCAAAAGGGGAGACCGACGATGCGCTATTTTTGGTCCGCTGCGTTCGAGCAACAACAGCGGATCGATCCGATCAGGCGCTCGATTGCAGTATAAATTACAGATGCACGCCCGATCCATCGCTTTCTTTCGGCGCTCGCCCGGCTGGAGATCGCGCGCCAGTTGAACGCCGCCGCTGCTGCTGCTGCTGCTGCTGCTGCTGCTGCTGCACGCGAAAAAGCGCCGCCATCCGAACCGTCGCGCCATGTCCGATGAGAATTTACAAAAAGAAAGAGGCGCTCTGCATGTAGCCAAATCGCCAGCCCATCGGCGTAGTCGGATGATGTGCCTGAACACAGCCAGTACAGTGCAGTAGCTTAGCTCGGGCCAAGCGCTCGTACCACCGCTCTGAGCTTGTCCAAGCCAAGCGCGGCTCGATCCGAATCGACCACTGTGGGGTGAGCGGTGCGGGGCCGAGGGGGTTCGGGCGCCAGGGGCTGCTGGAAGTCCAAGCTCAACTGCATTTCGAGCGCATTTGGGTGCGTGCAGCGGCTAAGCTGAGCCTTCCAACGCGCGCCTTCCCGCCCCTGGAGCTTTCGAGTGAAGTCGAGTCGAGTCGAGTCGAGTCGAGTCGAGTCGACGCGCCCAATTTTCGCGGTGGTGGAGCAGTGTGGATGTGTGGGTCAGGAGAGACTGTGGTGTTGACCGCCTCTCTCTCTCTCTCTCTCCCTCTGTGTGTGCCTGTGTGCCTCAGTCGCTCAGAGCTCGATTTTTTTGGAGTTTGCGCTCCGTCCGACTGCCGCTGAATTTCGAGTTGAGAGCTGCGAGCGGCTGCTGCTGCTGCTGCCGCCGCCGCCCCACTCAGCATCCCTTCAAGCCTAACCGTCCCGCCGATGGCCAACTCCAACCACATTCACTCCACCCTCCTCAGCCCCTACCTCTGCTCCAGCCAGCTTTGCTCGAACCCTTTGCAGCGGCCACCACTTCCTCCTCCTCCTCCGACCACCACATCCTAGGGACCACCACGCCAGTCGTACACCAGCGTTTGCTTCAGCGGCCACCTTCTCTCCCTCCAGCCTTGGTCCTCTCGGAAGCACCCCGCACAAGGTCCAACACCTCCCCACGGCTCCGCGGCTTCTGCATGACGACAAACGCACGCTAGTCTTATAGCACTGCGCTGCTCCGCGCATTCGCTCCTTCCGCATCTTGTCCACGCCTCCTTGGTCTCTTTCATCATGTGGATGTCGTTGCGGCCTCGCTCGCTCGCCGACTCGCCGGCTCAACAGCTGCTCAACCGTCGACAAGCGTCGGCTTCTTCCTCGACATCCTCCGCCTCCCCAACAACAACATCCGACAATGGCTCCTCTTCATCCGCTTCCGCTTCCGCTTCCGCATCCGCATCTTCATCCTCCTCATCCTCGGGCTCCTCCTCGGGCGGAATCGCAAATGGAGGCATGGGCTCCCCAGCTTCCGGCACCCTCAACAGCACTCGCATCGTCCTCGGCCGCGGCTTTGCAAACGGTCAGCTCACCTACACCGTTCCCATCGCCGTCGCAAATCAGCAGATAAACGCTCAGCTCGACACCGGCAGCGGCGACCTCTGGCTCGCAAACCAGGATTGCGATTCCGACTCGTGCAAAGGTCACCAGGGCCTCAGTGTCCTCAAGTTCAACGACCGTGCAGACTCGGTCGTAGACCAGGACACCCCCTTCAACATCAGCTACCTCCTCGGTTCCGCCTCGGGTCAGGTAAAGACCGCCTCCATGCTCTTTGGCGACCCCGACACATCGCGCCTCATCGTCAACTCACAGGCATTTGGCTCCTGCAACGACGTATCCAACGAGGACATGGACTCGGGCAACTTTTCCGGCGTCATCGGCGTAGGCCCTCCCGCCAACAGCCTCATCCAGGCCGACCTCAACGCCACCAGCAACACCGCCTTCCTCAACGTCGGCGTTCGCCCACCCGAGACCGGCGCCGTCCTCGCAGGCTTCTGGACAAACGCCCGTCCCGGTCGCAGATTCATGGGCATCGGCCTCCAGCGCCTCGAAGAAGACGGCGGCAAGGGCGACAGCCTCCTCACCATCGGCAACCACGACCCTGCCTACGCCGGCTCCACCGACCCTCGCATCAACTTCACCAGCGCCGTCGGCGACGCAGACGGCGTCGTCCGCCACTGGCGCGTCCCGCTCACCGAAATCAGCGTCCAGCTCCAGCACGGCGTCGTAGAACCCATCCCCATCGGCACCTCCAGCGTCATCTCCGGCTCCAACCCCATCGCCGTCTTTGACTCGGCCGCCAGCATCAACCTCGGGCCCGAAGGCACTCTCAACGCCCTCTACGGCGCCTGGGGCATCGGTCCGGCCTCCGACGGCGGCTACTACGTCCCCTGCGACCTCCAGATGAACGTCACAATCTCCCTCGGCGGCATCCGCGTACCCATCCACCCGCTCGACGCCAGCCTCCAGACCGGCTCGGGCAACGGCCCTTCCAATGACGGCTCCTCCTGCCTCGGCTCCTTCCAGGCGCTTCGCTCGCTCTCCGGCTCCTCCAACGGCGCCAACCTCAACTCGAGCTTCCTCCCCGCCGACTTTGTTCTCTCGCCCGCCTTTATGCGCAGCGCCTACACCGTCTTTTCGTGCGACGACGGCCTCAACACCACGCAGGCTCAGGCGGCCAACATGACCGTCACTAGCCCTTGCCAAGCCGCCATCGGCCTCCGACCGCTCGTCAACATGACCGCCGCCACCCAGCAGTTCACCGCCGTGCGCATCAAGAAGCAGAGCCTCGGCCAGTCCGGTCTGCACGGAGGACACTCTAGCTCCGGCTCGAGCAACTCCAAGGGCCTCTCCGAAGGCATCAAGGTCGTCATTGGCTGTGTGTGCGCCATCATCGTCATTGCCGTGCTCTTTGGCGTCGCTCTCTGGAGGCTGCGCAGGCGCCGACGTCGCATCGCCGCTGCTCGTGCCGCTCTCTACGCCAATCAGGGCGAAAAGGGCGCAGGCCCTGCCGCAGGTGCTGGTGCAGCGGGCGCCGGTGGAGCGCTGGGCCACGCCAAGAAGCAGAGCAATCCGTACAGCGTGGTCAAGATCGACGGCCTCACCGTGCCCATGGAGGTGCTCGGTAAGGACGACGACAGCAGCAGCCAGGTGGTGCTCTCGCCCGCCCAGCGTGCCAAGGCGCGCCAGCTCCACCACATGCACGGCGTCTTTGACGACGAGCTCCAGGACGACGAGCTCGGCCGCGGCGTCGATCCACAGTGGGGCGAGGAGGCGCCGCCCAACCCGCAACACCTGCACGCCGCCGGCCTGCTCTCGTGGGACGTCTCGTCGACCGGCTACGTCGATGCACGTCAGGTCAAGAACGCCTACCTCGCGTCGCTGTCCGAGGACGAGCGCAAGGCGTTCCTCGAATCATCGGCGCGGCGCCCTGCCGAGCCCGAATTCGCGCAGACCTCCGTGTCGTCGCCGCTGCAGACGCTGGATGACCACAGCGTCCAGTTGAGCCAGACGCACCACGACGTGCGCTCCGACTCGCAGCGCAGCTCGCAGCTCTACTCGCAAAATCGCTCGAGCGCACGCGCCTCGTCCCCCGCACCCCTGCTGCAGCACGACGAACTGCGTTGATCTCGCTTTGCCTACAATTTTTTATATATCGTAACGGACACTCTCTGATTCTATTCCAGCTGTTTGGTTCATGGATTTCATTCCTCGCTTCATCGCCTCGGTCTTGGTTGCTCCTGCTATGTACCATTTGCACACGGTCCCGAAGGGCCCCACATTCAGTCGCTCGCTTTTGCACTCTCAATTACCCATTGCTCATTGCTCCCTACCAAGGTGCGACCTTGCCCAGATGTGACGTTATCCAGGTGTGTGTGGATGAGGAGAATACTTGTTGGATGTGTTTCGCATGGGTCGTTGCACGAGTTGTTTGTTACATTTGCCTGACCCGGTGGATGTTGGATGCTTGGCTGGATCGGACGATGCTCTCTCAGTCTGGCGTGGAACCCCCCCCCCCCCCCCTCCTCGCCTTCCATTCTGTGTTGCTCCTGCTGTGCACCATTTGCACGTGGTCGACAAACGGCCGCATACTCTCACTCGTCTTTACCTCTTGCACTTTGAAACATCCATTTGCTCATCGCTTGTTGCTCATTGTCCGTTGTCCGGTGCTGAGGTGCGAAGTTGACCAGTTGGGCGCTGATCTCGATGTACCTACTAGTTCGTTGTGTGTCGGATCGGGCGTCGCAGAAGTTGTAAAATCTGCTACAGTAGACTCGGTCGGTTGCCGGATGCTCGCCTCGTCACAGTCGCTCCGGCTGTGTAGCACTTGCGCACGGTTCCACAAGACTGCACACTCGCACATCCGCTCGCTCTTGCTCTTGCACCGTCAGATTCCCATTGCCCCATTGCTCTTTGCTCGTTGCCGAGGTGCGAATTTATCCAAGTGTGTAGGGATGTAGATGCGCCTACTAGTGGGTTGTGTGTCGCGCAAGGGGCTAGCGTCTAGTCGTCGCATATTGGCCTCTTGCCGAGGTGTGACATGGCCAAGGTGGGTCCGGATGATTGTACGGTGCATTAGGGCGTTTGGATCACCTGAGTCATGTGATCGACTCGGTGGGATGCTGGACGCCAGCCCGCATTCGATGGTGCTCATGCCACACACTCGCTCGTCCTGGGCCTTGCTCTTGCGTGTCCATTGGTTGCTCTTGCCTGTTGCCCAGGTGTGACATTGCCCCCGGGGGTGTGGATGAAGATGAGACGACGGGCTGGTTGTGTGTTGCTTTGGTCGCTGCATGAGTTGTTTGTGACATTTGTTCGACTCGGCGGATGTCGGACGCTCGCCTGCATCCAAAAGCGCCGACTCGCTCGCAGTGGGCACTCGCCTCGTCTCGTCATTGTTGCGCCTGCTACGTATGTACCATTTGCACACGGTCGACAAAAGGCCGCATACTCTCACTCGCTTTGCACCTTGCACATTCAACTACCCATTGCCCATTGCTCATTGTCAATACGTGACGTTTGCCGTGTGTGTGCGTACGAACGTGTGCGCTCTTGTTGCTTGCCTGTTGCATCGGACGTTGCATGAGTTGTGGCATTGGATGGTGCTGTCGAGTCATCACGCATTGCCCCCTGGCCCAGGTGTGACATTGCCCAAGTGTATGCGCATCAAGACGTGCCTACTAGTCACTTCTGCGTTGCTGCTGAGTGGCTACATTTGCTAGACTCGGTTGGATGCTGGAACCTCACCTAAATTCGCCCGTGCTTTCTCGCCCTCGTGTGTGGTTCACGCCGCCTCGTCATCGCCGCTCTGCTTCGTACGTACGATTTGCACACGGTCAACAACAATCCATGTCCCCTCATTCGCTTTTCCTCTTTGCTCTTTGCCCGTTGCCGAGGCGTGACACAGCGTAAGTGTGTGCGGATCCAAATGTGGCTATTGCTCGGTGGTGTGCCGCATTGGGCGTGACTGTCGTCATATTTGCGAGCCTTGTTGTTGCAGACGAGTGAGACGGCCGACCTCCGCGTACATTGCTGCTTCGATGATCTGCACACGGTCCCCTCACACTGCTTCTTGCCAAGGTGTGACGTTTGTCGTTTCTGTGCATGCAGTGTCTGTCGCATTGAGCGTTGCTGTAGAGTCGTGAAGCATTGCACGTTGCCTGTTGCCGGTGCGCCAAGCTCGCACGGTCGTGTGCGGATCAAGATAAGCGTCTTTGTCGCTTCTGTGTGGCAGAACGGCATGGTGTCTAGTCGTCACACATTGCGCGTTGCTCAGGTATGACATTGTCAAAGTGGGGGTGTGGACGAAGGATCCCCACTTGTTGCTCCTTGGCCGCATCGGAGGTTGCTGCCGAGTCGCAACAAAAGCTAGCCGTGATATCGCCGTACGAAACACCTTCACATGCACTGCTGATTCGTGACCGTGCATCGCATTTGCACGCGATCGGAGATGTACCAGACCGTTTTGTCGGAGTGCAAATGGATCGACAAATGGTGTGCGAATGACATCGCAGCGTCCAGGCAAGGTCGAGGTTGAACGAGTTGCCCGGACGACGGTTCGTGCAATGACATGGTGAGTAGTTCCAGAGAGGCTGTGCTGGCATCCATGGCGAGATTCAAGCTGCCATCGTCATCGTCACTCGGACCATCACGCCGCACAAAAGCAACTCGAGACAGAAGCAGCAAAGGTGCTATGTCATTGCGCGCACGCCTGCAAGCGGAGGCGTCGGCTTACGTCGAAGAGGTGGAAGCACGCGCGGGGCGAGCAAGTGCGGCTATGGCTGTGGGCCTAGGCTGGCCTGCACTAGGCCTTTCGATCGATCTCGGTCGGCGTCGGCACAGTGGTGGAGAGGGTGGCACGCCAAGCCTTGTACTCGTCGATCAGCACGTGAACGTCAGGGAACACCCAGAGACGCTCGGGCACAATCTCGTCGCTGACATCGAGGCTTCCATACCGCTCCGCATACCACGCCTTTCCCTGAGCGTCGAGCTTGAGGTAGAATAACGCAACTTCTATGTGGTTCGGCGTGATGATTCTGTTCTTCGCTCAACGTGCGCCATAAAACGAAGAAAGCGCTCCGCGTTGAAGGTGGTCATGGGATCAAGTGCAATAATTGTCAGGCAAGGCGTGGCTACGCTGCGTATGTATGCGAAGAGCAGCGAAGGGGTTGAGTGTGTGCGGACTGCGATGGCGATGGGTCAGCAACGACGTACGAGACTGACTGGAACGCGAGTGTGTACCTACAACGGAGAAGGACCGTATTGGAGGTGATGATGGTGTGGTGGAAAGGAGCGAAGGTGGTGACGAGGATGGCGATCGGTTTATAAACCGGCTGTACCGAATCGATACGCATCAAGCTCAAGCAAAGGCTGCAGACCATGCATGACGCAGATTCTCACGCAGCTGGGTTTCGCCACATTGCTGCAAGTCAGAGTGGCGAGAAGAGATCGGCAGCAGGCCAATTCGGTTCGATGATAGCCTCCAGGTGCTTGCGTGATCTCAAGAGATAGCGTCTTTGACCAGGAGCGGTGCATAGACAGCAGACAGCTCTCTCTCTTTTTTGAGGACCGGGAGAGGCCCTGGTCTCAGGGACTGCTTCCCATTTACACCAGGCTCGTATTGCAATCGAGTGTCAGCAGCCTGGACGACGACGGTCACTGTTCGTGAGACGCAGACCCGAGACAAACTAACCGCAGAGACAAGCAACTTAATCACTATCCACACTGTTTGATACGATTAGTCCCATACCGGGTCGGTGGGTTGCAGGCCTGACACCTGCCTGCATCTGCCTGAGCCCTTTACGCTTCAACTACATGCGAGTGCGCGTGCTCTTGATGTCTCCGGTTCGCCAGGTAAAATGTTGCGGAGACCTCGATGGCGTCATGGCTGTTCTGCTCTCGTCCGCGACAGCAGCGTTTGCCTGTCGAGGCTCTTTTCACTACAAAGTGGGGGCTGCTGCGACTGTGAGACATGTTGAGCCTGACGCCGTCAGCTGAGGACGATGGTCTTGCTGTCATCGGAAAAGTACAAGGTACCCTCTCAAATTGCTGCTCGTCGTAATCATGTCGACATTGCAGGCAGCCAGCTCGGTTGCTGCAGCGAAAGAAACCCAAGAAATTACTTTCCCGCCTGGATTTCCTCTCGGCCTACGTTTCAGTGCCCGGTGCTCTCAACTCTGATTGCATATGCAGCAAGATTTGGCGCAAGTAATCGATGCAACCGACAAGCTCGTCTGCGTGCGCTTTGCGAAGCGGAGGTCAACAGTGTGCAGGGCGCAGGGCGCAGCGAGTAGGGGGATTGCGGAAGCGGGTGGTAACCGGCGATGCACCTCCACGTCGACCCCGGCAACTTCGGAATTCGGAGCATTTGTGCCGGGGCCCTCTCGTTTCGACTTTTGGCGGCCCTTTGTTGCTCAGCTTGGTCCTCTCTGCCTCCAACATCACACGCTCTCAATCCACCCTTCGCTCCATCTCAGCACGAGCGAAGCGTACTGGGCCGGGGGGACCACGTGGGCAGCATGCCTCGTTCGCTCGTCGACACGGTCTACTCGGGCACCGAGTGGTTTGCGTCCATCGCAGCACCGCCGCTCCGAACCACGTACGACTTTCTCTTTCCGCCGCTCGACCTGCTCGATGACACTCGCGATGCAGCCGCCGTCGGACGCAGAGCAAGTTCAATACCGCCCCCACCACCGACGTACGACGACGAAGTGGAGGCTTGGGATAGCTTCTCGGACAGCCCGTGGAGCTTTGTTACGAGTCGGTATACGATCGCGCTGGTGGCAGTGGCGATCGTCAACAATAGGATTCAGCACATTTGTCGGCCGCGTGGAGGCGCACGTACACGACTTTCGCAGCTCCAGAGGGTGGCGCTACGATTGCCGGGGCTTGTGCTGCTTGCGCGCGCGGTGCTGATTTTTGCAACGGTGGTGGTGGATGCGTTCGTGGCGCCGACCAACCCGCTCTACGCGGCGCTGCGCAAGACAACGACGCTAGGGTGGAGGGATACGTGGCTGGCGCACAAGCCGGTGGGTGGCTGGGCGGGAGAGAGGTTCGGAAGCAGCAGTCGCGATGCGCTGCTGCGTGCGCGAGACGCTACCGCCATGTGGGCCGCCTTCACTTCGACGTGTGTGGCGGTGGTCAGCGATGCGCTCATCCGCAGCCTCGATGCGGACCGCGACGAACCGGGCGCGTTCAACCTGGTGGGCTTTGCGTTTTTGCTGCACTTCCACTCGTTCACGCCCGACGCACCTGCGACGGAGCACGTCTACCTGTGCATCCTGCTGCAGCTGCTCCAGCTCTGGACGATTGCGCTCACGCGGTGTCGACGGCCCGTGTACGTGCCGCGGCTAGTCGTATCGGGCGTGTTTGGCGTGGTGTCGCTGGTGCACTATGTGGCGGTGGAATACACGACGGGACAGTATCCGTTTCTCGAGGTGCTCAGTCGCGCGCCGGAACTGGCACTCGTGTGCATCATCGCACTCACCGTCGGGCTGCATGCACTCACCATGCTGCTGCTCGAGGGCAGGGTGCAACCGCACCGCCTGCTGTTTTCAAGATCCAACATGCCCGCGTGGGAAGAAGACTGGTCGCTCGCACTGTTCAAGCTCGGCACGGCGTGCATGGAGTCCACGCGGCTCACGGGCATGGAGCGCGAGGCGGAACCGCTCGTCGTATGGCATGCGCCCTACCTCGAACTCGGACGCACCGGCAACATTGAGCTCGTCGAGCCGCCCACGCGCGCCATCACCGCAATCGACGAGGCTGGACTGGCGAGGGAGGTCAAGGAGGTGCGCATCGAGACGGTGCGCCAGAGCGGATGGTCGTTCGGCCATGCGGGGCTGGCGAGGGTGCAGGCAGCGGCGCAGTTTGGGCTCGCCACGCTGCGTGTGGTAACAACGATCATGATGGCTGTGGCAAAGCGCGTGGCGAGGGCAGTGGGGGTCGAGCTGCGCGTGCCCGCCTGGGCGTTCCGTGCAGCGAGGGGCGTGAGGCTCGTCTGGCACGGTACCAATGGAGAGGCGCGCCGACAGGCTCGGCAACAGCAGACGCAAAGACAGGTGCAACGCTTCCGACCCATGGTGTCACCCGCCGAAGTGGTGCACGAGGAGCTGGACGAGGAAGATACCGACTTTGCGGCGTCGGACGCCGAGACCGAGTCGATCCACTCGGCGTCGTCGGACTCAGTAGGGGCCGACGAGATCTCGCACCTGATTTCCGAGCACACGTCGTCGGAGGTGGTTGCGGACAGCGAGGCGTTCAACCAGCTGCTGCTTGCGCACCTCACGCGCAGCGCAGCGCCACTCACACGCTCGCGCTACACGGCGCTTCTTCCACGCGGCGAAGACGATGCCTTATCAGCCGCGGTTGCCGATCGTCGACGCTCGGGAGGGCCGGTGGCAAGGGACGATGCACGCCGACTGTGCGTCGTGTGCTGCACGGAAGAACGCAACGTGATCTGCTGGCCGTGTCGCTGTCTCGCACTGTGCATGGACTGTCGCGAGCATCTCGCCTCGCAACCGCCTGCGCGCTCACGCGGCCAACCACACACGCACCTCTGCCCCACATGCCGCACACCCGTCCAAGCCTTCAGCCGGCTGTACATTCCCTGATGAAATTGGCGACGTTAGTGCTGCATTTTGAAGACGGTCTTGAGCACCTTTCGGTCGTTGAAGAGCTTGTAGTACTCGGGTGCGTCTTCGATGGGTCGGGTGTGCTGGATGAAGCTGCCGAACAGGTCGTGGTGTTTGGCGAGCAGTTTGACGGCCGGGTCAAAGACGGCGCGCACGGGGCAGCGGCCGAACTGGAAGCGCAGATTCTTGTTGTACAGATCGAGCCCCTCGAGCGTGACGGCGTGCGTGTGGATGCCGCACGACGACACCACGCCAAAGTTGCGCACGATCTTGACGGCGAGCTTGAGCGCATCCTCTGCTCCGACGACCTCGAGCGCCACATCGGCTCCACGGCCCTCGGTGGCGTCCTTGAGCACCTGGACGCAGTCGTCGTCGGTGAGGTGGAGCGGGATGGCGCCGTGCTTTTTGGCTTCGGCCAGACGCTCGGGCACGCTGTCGATGGCATAGACCGTCTTGAAGAACGAGCAAGCTGCCGTGACGGCACAAAGGCCGACGGGGCCACAGCCGATGACGACCGCCACCGAGTCCTTGCGCTCGGCATCGTTGAGCATGGTGTAGGCGTTGTTGGCGACAAAGTAGCCCGTGGGGAAGATGTCGGCGGTGAGCAGCATGATTTCGTCGGGCACGTCGGCGGGGATCGGGTAGAGGGTTGTATCGGCGAGCGGCACGAGGACGTACTCTGCCTGCGCACCGTCGAGGGGCACACTGCCAAACACGCGCGACTGGGTGCATCTTCCGGTCTGGCCGCGGTTGCAGAAGAAGCAGTCGCCACACGACACGGTGAAGGGCGACACCACCTTGTCGCCCTGCTTCCAGTTCTTGATTCCCTCGCCGATGGTGTGGACCGAGCCGACGAATTCGTGGCCCAGCACAAAGTCGTAGTGCGGCACGGGCTGGTGGCCGCGGTAGATGTGCAGGTCCGAACCGCACAGCGCGGCGAGGCTGACCTTGACCACCACTTCGCCCGGACCGGGCGTGGGGATGGGTCGTTCGACGACGGCGACCTTTTCGGGGCCCTGGATGACGACCGCCTTCATGGTAGTAGGTGCAGACATGGCGCAATGCTCCGGTAGCGGTGTTCGAGTTGATGTTGATGCCAAGACGAGCGGGTACGAGTGCAGAGCCAGCGAGCGTGGGGGGAGAGTATATATGGAGTGGGCGTGCGGGGAAGGATGGCACGGACCCTTTACGCAGCTCTGCTGTGGAGGCGAAAAGGCGGATGTCGCGTGCGAAATTAAGCCAGAATTCCCCGTTGGCTTTGCGCCTCAGTCCCGGCTAGATGGCCGGCCTTCGACGCGCTTTCCTTGCCGGCGCAGCGATGTGCTAGCCCCGAGTGCCTCCGTTGAGCCTCAGCAGGTCATATGATCTTCTTGCGCTCCTTGGCCTGCCGAGCGACCAAGGCCGCTCCCGTCGACTGCCATCAGTCATGCGTGAGGCGCAGAATCCACCAATCCACAAACACATAGCCCTCCCACTTGCGAGCACGAATCAGCCGCACAGATCGAGCCCATAGAGCGACATCGATTGTATGAATTCGTGTCAGAACTTGAACAGAATATATATGCAATACCGCACGCACGTGCCTAGAAAGCCCGTATAGCTTAGTGGTAGAGCATCAGTCTTGTATCAAGACGCTGAACAGCAGGTCGCGCGCCGCTACTCACAACTGAAGGTCACTCGTTCAAACCGGGTTGCGGGCAGTTTTTTGGCCCACATTAAAGTAGGAAATTTTTCAGGCTGAGAACTAAAAAGAAAACAGGAAAGAAAGGGGGAAGTCGGTGACGCTGGCTTGCGAAAGTGGAGCATTTTTGCAGATTTTTTGGCGGAAGCGAAAATGCCTAAATGCCAAAATGCCACGCGATCCATGCGGACCATCATGCCTTTCTCTTCCGCTCGTACCATCACATCCTCATCCACATCCTCATCCTTCCTACAGCGCCGCAACGGTACCACCTCACAGCTGACAGCAGCGTAGCTCAGCGCTTGCTTGCTAGCTCTCCGCCTCGACACCGATGTCCGACTCGTCTTCGTCGCAGTCATGGCTCTCGTCGCTCTCGACGCCCAGCGGTAGGAACGCCCTCATCCTCACCTCGGTTGCTCTCGGCTCGTCGCTCGCTACGGCGGCAGCCATCTTTGGCACACAGCGCGTCACTCGCCGCAAGAAGCGCCAGGATCTCTCGGACACCGTCGCCAAGTCCGCCAACGCCCAGGCCACCGATCGTCTTCAGCGCTTCGACCTCCACCAACGCGATGAGGCTTCCTCCTCCACCGACGGCGGCACGCCGCGCTACCTCTCGGGCCTTCAGAGCAACTCGCTCCGCCCCGCTTCCAACCTGCGCAACTCCACCAGCTTCCACTCGCCCACCATGCCCCAGTCGCCCGCGGCGCCCTCGCGCGCAGAAACCATAGGCCGTGCAGACACCTTTTCGCGCAAACGTCAGCCGTCGGTCGAACAATGGGACGAGAGCCTCATCCGCGAGCAGCTCTCGCGCAATTACAGCTTCCTCGGCGAAGAAGGCATGAGCGCCATTCGCAATGCCTTTGTCATCGTCGTCGGCGCAGGCGGCGTCGGTTCCTGGGCCGCCCTCATGCTCCTCCGCTCCGGCGTATCCAAGCTGCGCCTCATCGACTTTGACCAGGTCTCGCTCTCGTCGCTCAACCGCCATGCGTGCGCTACGCTCGAGGACGTCGGCAGACCCAAGGTGGTGTGCTGCGCCGAAAAGTTCGCACAGATCGCTCCCTGGGCCAAGCTCGAGGCGTGGGTGGAGCTCTTCCGCGGCGACGAGGCAGAGAGGCTGCTCGGTGGCAATCCGACCTACGTCGTAGATGCCATCGACAACATCGACACCAAGGTGGAGCTACTGCGCTTCTGCGCCGAACGCAAGATCAAGGTGATCAGCTCCATGGGCGCCGGTGCCAAGAGCGACCCGAGTCGCATCCAGATCTCGGACATCAGCGTCACCTCGGAGGATCCGCTCGCGCGCAGCGTGCGTCGCCGTCTGAGGGCGCTCGGTCTGCCACCCATCCCGCCCAAGGAGGTCGAGGACAGGGCAAAGCGCGAGGCGGAACAGCTCGAAAAGGCGCACGGCCAGCCTGCTCGACCGCACAACCACAACCACAAGAAAAAGGGCGCCAACAAGGCCAAGCTCGATGCGCCAGCGGCGGCGGATCTCGACCGCACACCCATGAAGCCCAGCGCGAGCGACGAGCTCGTCCGACGAACGGCGAGCAACGGCAGTAGCGGCGCATCTTCGCCCAAGGTACCACCGAGTCCCAGCGCAAGTGGGTTTGGGCTGCAGGCGCGACACCCGCGCCACGTCACGTCGTCTCCCTCGCCGCTGGCGTCGCGGAGTGGAAGTGCCACAGATCTTACTGCCCTCAACGGAGCCAGCGTGCCGTCTGCTTCTGCAGCGAGCTCCAGGGCGGTTTCGGGCGCACTGCCGCAGGCGCCACGACACAGCCGTCGCGCGAGCAGCGTGTCGTCGTTCGGCTCGGGTGCATATGCTACGCCCATGACGACGCCGTCGGACGAGATGGCGGCCCTCCTGCCCGATGAAGGCGATACCAGTCTGCGGCCGTTGGATGAGCAAGATGACGGGGGGTTGTCGGCTACAGCGCACGGTCTGGATCGAAGGGCGTCGCAGAGCAGTGCGGCTGCATCGGATGCAACGGCAGTGGATCTGGCAGCGCATACAGCTCCGCGCACGCAGCTGAGTGAGAAGCTGCGTCGTCGAGTGTCGGAGGTGGAGGAGCTTTCGCCATCGCCCTCGTCTTCATCGCCGGCGCTTTCGAGGTCGGCATCGTTCAAGCCCTCGCTTAAAGGTGCAGAGGAGGAGCCGTTGGTGGAGCCGGGATTCTTCATCCCGTGCGTCTACTCGACCGAAAAGTCGGACACGCGCTTGCTGCCGCTGGACGACGACGAGTTCGATCGAGGCAATGTGGACGAGCTTGCTGCGCTCGAGGACTTCCGTGTTCGCATCCTGCCCGTGCTTGGTCCACTGCCGGCCATGTTTGGATTGGCAGTGGCGACGTTTATTATCTGCGAGATTGGCGGGCAGAAGATGGAGCCTCTGGCGTTCAAGGGCAGGAGGAAGCTGTACGAGAAAATGTTCCACGATCTATCGGTATCCGAGTCCCGACACCCCGTTCCCGGGTCAGAGGTTAGGAGCAAAGACGAGGGACCCAGACACTATATCCCGTTCAGCGTCAATGATGTGGCGTACCTCTTCGAAGAGGTGTTTAGAGGCAGAAGCGTCGTACCCCCCTACGACAGCTTGTCGGGTGCACAGCTGGAGAGATGGGATTCGACGCTGCCCATCAGCTTTCAGAATGTGGCGCTCTTCTCGAGGGCGCAGGCCAAGGTGCACGAACAAGAGGTGCTCAAGAAAGGTAGAAGCCCCGTAGAGGTCTGGGGCCAAGGTGCGGCTCATATGATCAAGAGAAGGATGGCAAGCGAAAGACGCAGCGGCTTCTTCCGATTCTGAATGTCTCAATGGAATAGAAACGCCCACCCCAACATGCGCACGCAAATGCCAAAACATGGTTGTCGATTAATTTTTGGGGGAATGTGCGTCTACAGATCGGTGATGCAGCCGTGCGAGGCGTCGGCGACGTTGCGCACAAACTTGAGCAGGTGGCCCGACTTGGGCTTGAGCGGCAGCGGCTTCCAGGCAGCGCGGCGCTTTTCCAGCTCGGCTTCCGAGACGCCGACAAGCTCGAGCGTGTTGGTCTCTGCGTCGATGCTGATCACGTCGCCGTCGTGCACCAGACCGATAGGTCCACCCACCTGCGCCTCGGGCACCACATGACCAATCACAAAGCCGTGGCTGCCACCAGAGAACCTGCCATCCGTCAAGCAGGCGACGTCCTGGCCCAGACCGGCGCCCATGATGAGACTGGTGGGCTTGAGCATCTCGGGCATGCCCGGACCGCCCTTGGGTCCCTTGTAGCGCAGCACGATCACCGTCTTTTCGCCCTTCTTGATCTCGCCCTGCTCGACGGCAGCGACCATGGCATCCTCGGTGTCGAAGACGCGCGCCTTGCCCGTGAAGCTCAGACCCTCCTTGCCCGTGATCTTGGCCACGGCTCCTCCGGGCGCCAGGTTGCCCTTGAGAATGCGAATGTGACCCGTAGACTTGAGCGGCTTGTCCACAGGACGAAGCACGTCCTGGCCAGCGGGCAGCTTGCCGCGCGCGTGCGTCCAGCGGTCGACATTCTCGGCGAGCGTACGGCCGGTGACGGTCATGTGCTCGCCCTTCATCAGCTTGTTCTCGATGCAGTACTGGATGACGGTGGGGATGCCGCCGAGCTTGGAGTGCACGTCCTCCATGACGTACGCGCCCGAGGGCTTGAGGTTAGCGAGGAAGGGCGTGGCGTCGGCGATGCGCTGGAACTCGTCAATGTCGAGCTTGATGCCCACCGAGTGCGCGACGGCGATGAGGTGGAGCACGGCGTTGGTGGAGCCGCCGAGCACCATGGTGAGCGCGATGGCGTCCTCGAATGCGCCGCGCGTCATGATGTCGCGCGGCTTGATGTCCTGCTCGAGGATGAGGCGCATGGCGGCACCCATCGACTCGGCCTCGGCGATCTTCTCGGGATACTCGGCGGGGAAGGACGAGCTGCCGGGAAGCGTCATGCCGAGCGCCTCGGCACACGAGGCCATGGTGTTGGCGGTGTACATGCCACCGCAGGCGCCCGGGCCGGGGCAGGCGTTGCGCACCGTGTCGTAGCGGATCTTCTCGGCGTCGGGCGTGCCGCCGTTGGCGAGGTACTGGCCGTAGGACTGGAAGGCGGAGACGATGTCGAGGGTACCGCTTACGCTGGCACAACCACCGGGACGGATGGTGCCTCCGTACAGCATGATACCGGGACGGTTGAGACGGCCGAGCGCCATGAGCACGCCAGGCATGTTCTTGTCACAGCCGGGGATGACGACGGCGCCGTCGAGCCAGTGGCCACCGCAGGCGGACTCGACCGAGTCGGCAATGAGGTCACGTGAGGGCAGCGAGTACGACATGGCGTCGGTTCCCATGGAGATGCCGTCCGAGACACCGACGGCGCCGAACTGGTAGCCGGTGAGGCCTGCCTCCTGGACCGACTTTTTGACGCGCTGGCTGATGGCGAGCAGGTGGGCGTTGCACGGGTTGCCCTCGTACCAGATGGAGCCGATACCGACCATGGCTCGGGTGAGGTCCTCGTCGTTCTCGATGCCTTCGGTGGCGTAGAGCATGGCCTGGGAGGCGCCCTGGTCCTTGGGCTTGGTGATGATCCTCGAGTACTTGTTGAGAGCACCCGGGGCGGCACGCTCGGCTCGGAGGGCGGCCGAGGAGGAGAGGTTGCGACGGAGCGACAGGGCGGCATTGCGCAGGAGCGGGCCTGCCGATGGCCTGAAAGCGGCGGTGGATCGCAGCATGATTGTGTAGATGTGGAGCGAGCGTGCTGGTGGGAAGAAAGGGCGTGTGAGTGCGAAATGCAGCTTTCTTCTCGAGTGCCAGAGCAAGCGGAGCTTCCGAGTCACTGGTCTCTGCTGCTGCTCTCCTGCCGGCGCCCATGCACGCTTTTTGGCGGGGCCACATTTTTATCGGGTCGAGTTTATCACATCGCGCTCGCTTCCAACCAGCAACTGCAGCTGCAGTCAAAAGGCATCGGCGAATCACCGCGCTGGAATTGCTCGACCAATGGATGCCGAAAAACATCCTCTAAGAATGTTAGGCTGCTATTGTGTGACAAAGCGGATATAAAAAATGAAAGCGAGCAGGCGCGATTGTTGGTCTCGCATCGAAGGCGCGCGCTCAAGGCGATTTCAAGGAGAAGCCAAAACTTCATCAGCCACGCTGGCGGCGCGCCCGACCCCTCGAAGAGCCTGGCAAGAGGAGCGGAGTTCCGCCGATGCAGCACATCGACGCACCATCCTCGACTGAACCCTGAGTTTTTGCCCACTCATCATCACCATCGCCATCATCATCGCCATCCACACACTTCACAGACGCCACACTCCGCTCAGCAATCCATCGTCAGCATGAGGTCCCAGCGTTCATTGGGCTTGTACAGCCTTGCACTCGTCGTGCTCGCGTTGTGCGCAGCCGTCTCGGCGCAAAACCCCGCTTCGTCGACACAGGCACCAGCGTCCACAAATGCTCAAGCAAGTGGTAGTGGTGAGTAGCGATGCCTGCATGGTCAAGTCATGAAAGCCACACTGACCTAGAACCTCCCTTTGATGCTCGAACAGCAACCGCGCGCCCATCAGGATCTGGTTCGGCAGCGCCCACAGGATCGGCATCCATGAGCGGAAACGTCACGATGAGCGGAAACATGACGGCATCCTCCAACTCCACCTCCAACATGACTTCCACCAGCACAACCCCCACCACTTTCCCCATCGCCACCGTCCCCACCACTGGATACCTTGCAGGCACCGCGGCGGCACCGGCCCCCGGCGGTGGATCTGGCGCAAGTGGTAGCGGCGCTGCCGGTCCCGATGACAGTCACATTGTCAGCGCTGCTCAGGTCCTCCGTTCGTCCGCCGCGGCCATCTCGGCAAGCATGCTCGCGCTGGGTGTCGGTGTCTGGGTTCTGCTCTGAGGCAGCAGTCACGTCGATCCAAGCAGTTGGCACGAGGCAGTGTGGTAGAGCCCGCTTCCGTGTAGCGGATGAAGAGAAGTCGCTTTCGACCCAGTCGACACGTTCGTCCGCAGTTTTGCAACTAGCTACTGCATCGTGTGTATGCGGCTTGCCATAGCACTATGCTCACGGCACCGACCCGATTCTCTGGCGCCGTGGCTGTTCCTTGTCCGTCCCTCTTTATTCTCCTTCCTCGCTCGCATCTATGGACCATATATTTTCTTGAATCGCATCATTCCAGCAGCATCCCAGATCGATACAAGTGACTGAGACGACTTGATGACTGCATTGCATTGAAGTAGCGCAGTGAGCATGCAAAAGTGCGGTGTGCCTGGCAGTCTTGCTGCTGGCAAATGCGGAAGTCGGGACACGTCCGGGTGGAATCTCCACCCAGTCAACGTGGGGTTTGGGCGGGCGATTTTGCGAAAGCTGCAGCCCCCACGCGACTCGAAGCTCTGCTTTACGGCCACCATCCAAAGCACAAGATCGATCATCATGGTGAGTCTCCTTGTCGCACTGGGACTATTTCAAGAATTAGGATAGCTGACGAGGAAGTATTGCAGGCACGAGGGAGCGCAAAAAAGACTGCATCGGGCAATGCGTTCCTGCTGACGCTGCTGCGCAATGGCTTCCTGGCGACCAACACGGTGTACCTGCTGGTGCGATTTTGGCTGCTGCGATCGAGCGTAACCAAGAGCACCGTGTTCGGCTACGCTGTATCGGAAGCCATCGCCGTGGCACTGTGGTTCACGCTGCAGAGCATGGCTGCGCAGGGAAACGATCTGCAACAGAGCGGCCTGACGCAGTACATGTTCGACATTATCTACGTAACGTGGTTCGTCCAACTGGCTTCGCTCCTCTGGTCAAAGTTCTGGTATCTCTACCTCATCGTAAGTGACACTTCTTCGTTCGAGCTTGCAGGGACGATATACTGATGGAGTTTGTATTGTGGTCAAGATTCCGGGATATGCGGGGTACGTGATCTATCAAAAGATCCTGCTGCCCTACCTGTTCCGCGGGCAGAGTCCGTTTGCTTCGCTGCAGGGACTGGCGCGTGGCTCGAATGCGCAGCCCGAAGGTGCGCCGCAGCAGCAGGAGGCAGTGTCGAAGCGTCAGCAGAAGCTCCAGGCCAGAGCCGCCAAGGGTGACCCGCGCGTGCAGGTGCGCAAACGCTAAAATCCCGCAAGAACCCTCCGTTGCGATGAAATGCCGGCGTGGGAAGAAAGTGGCGGGTGACAACACTCGCAATCAAGAAAAAGATGTGCTCGGAGACGGACCTGTCGCTGTGCAAGGTTGTGAGGGATGTGAAAGCGGTGCCGGATGAACCGACGCCACTGCGACTGTGAACGGTGGGGCGAATTTGACAGCAAGTGTCGTCGGGCGGGTGCCGAAAGTGCCGACGAGCGTTGCTCCGGATGCACTTTGGTGGGACCGCTCATTCGGACGTCCGCACGGCAGCACCGCCGACGGATGGTTGGGTGGCGTTTCAGGGCGTGAGAGTGTGGGACCTCGAGTTCATGAATGTCGGCCCGGCCGTGATGAAGCCGTTGCGAATGTGATGTTGGCGTTGCAGGCGCTATGAATGCGAGCTCGCTCCCCCTTCACCGCCGGCAGGCAGTACGAAAAGGTTATAAGACCCCTCGCGCCTCCAGTCTTGCGTCTGCCGCCACTGACGAAGCTGGCCTTCACAGAACCTATCCCTCGCTGCAACGTGAGTGTTTCGCCTTCCCCCACCTCGCCTTGCGGTCTTGGTGCTGATCTCCGCACTGTCCTCAGAATAATGAAGTTCACACTTCCCTTTCTCGCCCTAATCCTGGCCTTCACTGGCCACACTTTTGGCTCGCCGCTGCCGGCTGACGCGCACGTCGCGCAGCACCACGCGGCGGTGCTGCTCAAGCTCAACGACGGCCGCACAGCGAGCTGCCAGCTCGCGCAGCCGCGTGCGCACCACGCCGCCCAAGTGGTCTCGTCGGCACTCGTAGCCAGCGCCAAAATGGCCTGCAAGGAGCCGGGCCAAGACTCGAGCGTCGAACGTGGCGATGCGCGCGGCAAACTCTTCACCTGCGAGAGCGGCCAGAACGTCAGCGCGGACGAGGCCAACGACACCATCCGTGCCGCCTGCAAGGAAAACTTTGGCCTTCATGAGGTGCTCTAAACCTGCCTCGGCCACACCAGGCTCAACTTGTCATTGTTCGTTTGCGCAATGTCTTATTCGTGCACTCGTGTGGATTTGCATTGTGCGCTGGCGGATCATGTACGGGTGAGCGCCGCGCCGCTGGCAGTCTTGCCCTTGTAGTGGCTCGTCTTGGCCGAGTCCTGCACGTCGTCCTTGGTAAAGTAGTGCTTGGCGACCTCGAGCAGCCACTCGGGCTTGATCTGCATCACCTGGCGCATGAAATTCTTGCTGGTCTCCACCAGCTCAAAGTAGCACAGAAACCCGGGTTGGGGGATCTGCTTGTACAGGCAGCTGGACGGATGCACCCAGATCGACGTATTCTGCTTGATGGCGCGGTACGTCTCGCCGCCCTTTTGCAATCGCGCCGTGTTCATAAAGTAGCCCGCCAATATGGCCCTCTGAATCCCCGAAATGTCGGCAGGATCGGCATTGGCCTCGGGCTGAAGTTCAACGCGCTCGCAGAGTTGGGCGAGCTGGTCGCGCACATCGCGCACGCGCGCAAGCACCTTGGGCTGCACAAAGTTGTCGATGCAAAAGGCGTGGTCGTAGTTGCTCTGCACCCACTGCTCCCATACGTTAAGCAGCGTAAAGTGGTCGCCGCCCGTGCGGACAAAGGCAGCACGTGCCCGGTCCGCATGCATCTTTTTGTCCTTCGGTCGGAAGAAGAGCGCCGAGGATTCGGATAGCATCGAGACGATCGATAGCACCTCCTCCGTGCATCTGTACTGCTCCGATGCCAGGATCGCCTTGGACAGCTGAGGGTCCACGGGGAACTCGGCCATACGTCGGCCCAACTTGGTCAGCTCGCCCTTGTCGTTGAGCGCACCCAGCGCGTACAGCAGCTCAAACGACCGCATGAGCGTGTCAGTCGGCGGCGGATCGAGAAAGTCAAAGTTGAGCAGATCATTGATCCCCAGCGACTTGAGCAGTAGCACCACGTTGGCCAGATTGGTGCGTTGGATTTCCGGTGTTGTGTTTTCGTCCATCTCGTTCTTAAACGCCCACTTTGTAAACAGCCTGAAGCACTTGCCTGGCCCGACGCGGCCAGCGCGGCCCGCACGCTGGTTTGCAGACGCGCGCGAACACGCCACCACCGTCAGCGACGACATTCCCGTGCGCGGGTTGTACGAGTTCTGCTTGACAAAGCCCGGGTCGATGACAAACACGACGCCATCGATCGTGATCGAGGTCTCGGCGATGTTGGTGGCGAGCACCACCTTGCGTGCACCCTCGGGCGTCGGCTCAAAGATCTTGGCCTGCATCTCGCTCGGCAGATTCGCGTAGATCGGACACACGATGAGCTCGGCGATCTTGTTGCCCAGCGCCCGACTCGTCTCCTGCAGATTCTCCATGGCCGCATCGATCTCGTCCTGACCAGTGAGGAAGACCAGAATGTCTCCGCGCGGTTGGGTGGTGTGGATCTGGAACACGGTCGTGATGGCGGCGTGCAGGTAGTTCGCCTCGGGCTGCGGCGTGTAGTGGATATCCACGGGATATCGTCGACCGGGCACGTTGAAGATGGGTGCATCGTCGAAGAACTCGCTGAACTTTTCGGCGTCGAGCGTGGCACTCGAAATGAGCAGCTTCAGATCCGGCCTAAACCGCGCGATATCCTTCACGAGCCCAAAGAGCACGTCAGTGCTAAGCGTGCGCTCGTGCGCCTCGTCGATGATGAGTGCAGAGTACGAGCTGAGGTCGGGCTCGGTGAGAAACTCTCGCAGCAGCATACCGTCGGTCATGTACTTGATCACCGTATCATCGGACGTGCAGTCCTCAAAACGGATGCTGTAGCCGCACTCTCTGCCGAGGCGGACGCCCATCTCCTCGGCCACGCGCGCCGCCACGCTCATCGCTGCGACACGACGTGGCTGCGTGCATCCGACCTTCTTGCCGTCCTTGGTGTAGCCAGCTTCGTGCAGGAATTGGGGCAGTTGCGTCGTCTTGCCCGACCCAGTCTCGCCAACGACGATCAGCACCTGGTACTCGGCGATGGCGTCGAGCAGTTCCTGGCGCAGCGCATACACGGGCAGCGACTCGCGCGTCGCCTGGATCTTGGCTGCTTTCGTCTCGGCCTCGTCAATCTGCTGCTGCAGCAGCTTATCCTTTGCGCTCATCGTCGTCGTGCCGGCCATCTGCGACTCGACGACGAATTGGATGGTTTGTGTCTCGTCGAACACGTAGTCGTACTGCTCCACGAGCTCTGTGGCCGCTTCATTGGCTGGTTCAGGCACGTAGCGCGAGCGATCGATCTGCTCCTTTTCAAAGATCTCGGCGTCGGTGGCGTGCGACTGCGCAAGCCGCTCGGCGCGTGCATCGTTGTAGCGCTGGTACAGCGCCTGCTCTTTCTTTGCCGTATCCAGCTTGCCCTTTTCGGTGATGTAGTCTTCGGGCATGACGTAGCCTGCGTCGGCATCGTCGATGCGCGCGCGCTCCTCGGCGAGACGCAGCACCTCCTTCTTGTAGTCCAGATCGCGCTGCTCGCGTCGGGTCATCTTCATTCCGCGGAAGAATCGCTCTTCGTCTGCGATCTCGAGTCGCAGCAGCTCCATGCGCTGCTGCGCGCGCTTCGCGAGGTACTCTTGGCGGGAGCGGTCGCGCAGACTGGGCATCGCGGCTGAACGCGCCTCGTCGTCTTCGGCCAACAGTCGGCGCGCTGCAGCTTCGGGGTTGCGCGAAGATGTGCGGTCTTCGACCATGTTGCGTGTGCTGCTCTTGTCCTTGTCGCGCATGCGTCGCGCGAACTCGTCGCGTTCGGCCAGGTCCTTGAGCCGAGCTAGCTCGCGAGACTCGTCGTCGGAGCCTGCGCCCGATGGCGAACGACGCGGGCTGGGAGATCGAGATGGCCTTGACGATGTAGCCTCTGCTGGAGCTGGCTCTTTAACCTCCTTCCGTTTCTTCTTCTTCTTTTCGGGCTTGATCGCGAGCTCCTCTTCACCATCGTCGTCGAGCAGCAGCCCGTACCGCTTCTTGCTCTTCGCGCCATCCTGACTGGCGGCCGTCTTGGGCGCTGCGCTGCTGCGACTGTGACTGGCGCGGGGCACGCGCTGATGGAGCTGCTGGACAAATCCACGCGCATCTTCGGTAGATGGCAGCCCGAGCGAGGTGAGACTTTGGAAGAGGTCCGAGGGCGTTGCGGCTGACGAGGCGGACACCTGGATAAAGTCGATGATCGAAGACTGCGAGAGGCCGAAGAAGCGCAGACTGTTGTCGCTGATCCACCGACGCAGGTCCGAGTCTGACATGACGCCGTAGCACCCTCCACCGCACTCCAAAGCGCGAGAGCGAGGCGATGACTGCGAAGGTGATGGAGGCAGCGCACCAAGGTGTGGGGCCTCAAGAGCTTCGAGAAAACCGCAGCTCCATTCACAAATTTCGGAACGCGGCCAAAACGTCGCCGCTGGACCCTGACATCTGTTCTTGCTCATACGAGCACCTCACACTCGAGCACCTTACTTTCAAACATCAAAACAGCGCAAGCCACGAATTGAGGACTACAGTAGATGCTATGAGCATTACCTATGGGATGCATGAGTAGACGATGACGCTCAGACCAGATCCCAACCTTCTTCAGTCGAATGCTTGCGGTGCTTTTCGCGCGGTCCCCGGCTAGGCCCTGCTGCGGATCGGTCTGCATCGACACTCATGTTGCCGACACCCACCTCGACGCCGTTGAAGATAACAGCGCCAGGACCGATCTTCCTGCTGGCTTGTTTTACGGTCTCGTCTTCTGGGACCGTAGCCTGTCTTGATGGCTTGGATGCCCTGTCTTTTCTCTCTGAGCCGGGGTTGGCAGCGGTGGCCGGGCCGGCGTCTCCCTTGGCCCTGGAAGCGTCGCGGCCTCGTTGGCGTAGGAACTCGAGTGAGGGAGGAGGCTGAGCTGTTGTGGAAAGCATGCGCTTTGAGGCTGTCCTCTTTTGACCTTGCACGTCATCGGCCGTGAGAAGGGGGGCAGGCTGAGGCTTGGATGTCTTTCGCTCTGCCTCACCAGTCTGCGCAGCTGGTCCAGCCAAAACCTGCCGGGCGCTCGGCTTACGAGCGGCAACCGACGGATCCTTGAGTCCGAGCACCGAGGCTGCCGCCTCCCCGACATCGACGTAGCTCTGTTCGAGGATCTTGTGCGGTGCAGCCGGCGCACGCGGTCGAGGCACCGAGGCCGAGTCCGTTTTTGCAGAACGCGAAGAGCCTCCGCGCTTGTATCCATCCGCTGCGGCGTTGTTCGGCTCGAGGATCTGTGCGAGCTGTTCATAGTCAAGCGAATGTAGGCTGAGGTCCGCAATGCCCGACGCAGGAATGTGGTTGGCGTGCGCGCGACGACCGAGATCAGACTGGCGTATGATCATGGACAAGAGATGCAGAGGGTTGGCAGCCGCGGCGACGAGATCGAGCTGGATGCCCTGCTTGACGGCGAGATAGGCCACGTCGTACGACAGCATGACGAGCGCCGATACAAACGAACGAGCCGCTTGGTCGGGCTTGGACTGAGCATCGGTCGAGCTGCCACCTGAGGGTAAGGCCGAATCGCGTCCTTTATCTGTCCTCGCCTCTTGTCGCGCTTCCGAGTCTGCCTCTTGAAAGCCAGAGGCGGCTTTCGAGTTGGGCGTCTGATTTGCAGTCAGACCCCACGGTAAGCCGGCACCCGAGGGTAAGTGAATGTACGACTCGATGGTGGAGAGCGTCGAAGCGCCAAGACCGATGGTGGATTCAGCCAGATTGTTGAGTTTGGAGGCGCGTTGCGCGGTGGAAGCGGTAGTAGTGAGATGAGCGTAGGCTCGCGACGAGAGGTAGAGCGTCTTTGCACTCGAGCCACCACCGCCGTCCCAGAGCGGATCTGGTCGGAGGGAGTAGCGCCCCTTGTGCTGCTCGATACAGAAGGGGAGTGCAATGCCGAGGTAGGTGGCGAGCAGCCGGATGAGGTCGACCGCGTACGTCACGGCACCGTTGACGTCTTCACGCGGGTGCCTTCGCACCTCGCTCGGCAGCGGAAGAGGCAGGCCGGCGATCGACCACGTGCTCTTGGATGAGCCATGTCTGGGGTCGGATGCGTGGGCGCTCGTGCTGGCGACGGAAGCCTGATCGGTGCCGGTGGCGTGGCCATGCGATTGTTGGGACAGCCCAAACGCGCCGGGCATGTACCTTTCAGAGAGCTTGCTTATGCGTTGTGCGACGGAGCTACTCTCCGACAGGTCGACACGACGTGAGCGAGGCGTCGAGGACACGGCCGTCTTGAGCGACTGAATAGATTCGGGCGGAGAGACCGAGAAGAGACGGAAGGCGTCGCGGGCGAGTGTGGCTCTAGCGTTTGCAAGTTCGGTCGATGTTCCAGTAGCCTCTGCTTGGAGAGAAGCGAGTTGAAGGCGGGAGCGGGTGATGACGGCGCCGAGCTGCAGATCGACGGGCTCTGCGGGGGAGTCTGTGGAAGGAGCCTCGTCCTGCCGTTCGTAGTGGGTGTAGACATCGGTGAAGATGAGAGGGGTATCGATGTGGTCGGCGGCTGGATGAGTGAGCCAGCGCGACTTGTTTGCGTGGCGAGCTCGTTGCGAGGCGGAGGGAGAGGAAGCTGCCGAAGATCCTTCTAGACTGGACCAGGACTTGGCGAGGTTGTGCTTGCGCAGCACGATACGAGCCTGCTGCTCTTGGAGAGCTTCTTGGGATTCGAGGCGGGACTGCTGAGAGTGAGCGATGCACTGGTGGATGTTCTGAACGCGCGAGCTGAGCGCTGCTCGGCGTGCTCTCAGCTGTACGAGTGGCTGCAGCAGCAGCGTGCTGTGAGGCGAATCTGGAGCTGTAGCTTCGGATGCGTTGATGCTGAAAGGATCCGGTAGCGCGGCCGGCATCGCAGACGTGGCGGAGGGAGCGGCCTGCGCGGCTGGAGAAGATGAAGGGACGGCATCGACAGCTTCGGAGTGGGCTCGATCGGAGAGGAGCATCTCGACTGATTGCCTTGCCTTGTCTTTGGCGAGGGAGAGCCTGCGGATCTCGTTGTGGTGGGCAGCTATTCGGGAGCAGAGGCATGGGTCGCAGTAGAAGCGCGTGTCCATCTGATGGCAGTTGTGGCAGGCATGAGGAGAGCTTGACGTCTTGGACGCCGAGGCATGTCGAAGCTGTGCAAGCGACGGATGAGCCGCATCGGACCGAGACGGTGGATGTGCGCGATGCGACGAGGCGGGAGCAGTGTTGATCCGAGCCGGATGACGCTGAGGAAGCCGGTCCTGGCGCGGAGAGCGCGGCTTCGACGATGTGGACGACGAGGATGACATGGCGATCGGAAGTGGCGCGAGGCGACGGCAGCACAGCCAAAGTGCAGCGCAGCCGTTCGCATCTCTCTTTCTCCTTCTATGCCGTCTCAGCAGCGATCCGTGTTGCAGCGGCTCAGCCGATTCGAGCGGGTCTGTTTCCCATGCTTTGCGGATGCGCCGAGGGTGGCAGTGGTGACAGTGATGACGGAGCAAAGGAGCGAGGAGCGAGGAGCGAGGAGCAAGGAGCAGCCGGCAATTCTCCGATGCAGCAGCCACGCAGCTGAGCTTGTTGGACCCTGAGCTCTGTGACTGCCAGGACTCACAGACTGAGCCGCGCGCTCGCATTGCTAAAATCACATCGGGAGCGCCGGCCGATTTCGACGCGCGCCGCTCCCTCCACCTTTGCCGCCCGCCTCAGCGCAGAGCCGCCTCGAGAAAGAAAGGCTGAGCGCCAACCCGCGCCAGAGTCTGTGCACCTTCGCAGTCGGCACTCTCGGCCCCTCGCCGACCATCACTCGACTCTTCTCCATCACAATCACCGTCGTCGTCGACTGCCACCACTTTAGGAAATTACGATGGCCGAAAACGCACCAATGGAGGTCGATACGCCCGCCATCAAGCAGCCCCGCTTCCAGGTCAAAAAGGTACGCCTCCAAGCCCCACTCAGCCATCAACTGACGCGCCACACTCCAACTGACACGATTCTCCCTCCCATCGCTACAGTGGAACGCGGTCTGTCTCTGGTCCTGGGACATTGTCGTCGACAACGTATGTCTCTACACTACATCTTCGATCGTGGACATCATATTCACGTCATCTTTTCGTCTTTGTATGATTGCAGTGCGCTATTTGCAGAAACCACATCATGGATCTTTGTAAGTTCCTCCCTTACCCTCCCGTGCCTCTTTGACCTGCTATAGAGTCGCTGATCCTGACTTTGTCGCGCAACTCAGGCATCGAATGCCAAGCAAACCAGGGCTCAGCAACTACAGAGGAATGCACCGTCGCGTGGGGCCAGTGCAACGTACGTATCCCACCATCCCTTTCACTCGTGCACAAATCAACGCTGACAATCGAGCCCGCGACCAAACAGCACGCCTTCCACTTCCACTGCATCTCGCGCTGGCTCAAGACCAGACAGGTCTGCCCACTCGACAACAGAGAATGGGAACTTCAAAAGTAAGTCCACGTCCGTCGATGCCAAAGACAAGCTCCAAAGACTGATCATTCACCTCTTTTCCGCCAATACACAACAGGTACGGCCGATGAGCATCAAGGCCATCTCCTCTGCATCCGATCCAAGCTCCATCCTATGTACTCTAGCTTTCCGTCGCCGCCTCAACGATCTTGCTGTTCTTCTCATTTCATCTCACACCTTGGCCAGCGCTTCATCTCTGCATCACGGTCACGGCTGGCATAGGCACAATGAGCAGAGTCTGATTCTACAGGTCAAAGCCCCACAACCCTAGTCAGGCGAACCATACCGTCTTCCGACGCCGAGGCGAGCACAGCATCGTCGCCATCCTCCAGCACGGGTGGCCGCCACGCCAGCTGGTTGATCTGCTCCGCCGCCATGTCATTCACCTGCAGCGTCGACTGCCACGTCTCTCCCTCCTCGCCATCCGACTTGGCCAGAATTTCCACCGAGCCATCCTCCTTGCCCACCGCCAGCACCAGCCCTGCTCCAAACGCGACAGCCGTCACAGCCTCGCTGAACTTGACCGTTGACAGCAGCGAGAACGGCTTTCCGTCGGCATTGGACGCAGCGAGCTCAAAGATCTTGACCGTCTTGTCTCGCGACGCCGTGGCGAAGACGTACGGCCGCGACAGGTCGGTGGACCACGCGCAGTCCCAGATGATGCGCGCGTGTGACCGTTCGCCCGTGAATGGCTCGAAGCGCACATCGCTGTCGCCTTGGAGCGCGCCCTTGCGTTCGTACATGCGCCAGCTGCGATCGCGCGATGAAGTGAGGATGTAGCGCGAGTCCAGGCTCCACTGAATGCGCGTTATGCTGAGCGTGTGCCCGTCGAGCACGGCACACTCGCGCCAGTTCTGGTGGCGGTCATGGACGCGCACCACTGCATGCTCCTCGCTCGTTGCCTTGCAGCACGATGCCACAAACCGCCCGCCCAATGCGGTGCGCCCGCCATCGATAGGGTGGGCAGGGTTGGCGCTCACCCACAGCAGCTCGTAGCCATGGCCGTACAATTTCTCCAGCTCGGGCCACAGCGTCTCGACCGACAGCTGCTCTTCCGATGGAGGATGCTGCAGCACCGCAGACAGAGACTCTTTCGCCGTGCCGATCGGCTGCCCGCTCGCAGACGGCTCGTCTTGGATCGTCGAGCCCTCGAATACGGCGCGATTCGAGAGTCCGAGAGGAGGCACGCTCGCTCCCACCGGTCGAGCTGCCATCTTTTCGTTCTCGCCCTCGGGCTTATCCGCTTCGTCGCTGCTGCAGAGGCGAAGCTGGTGCGAAACGCGGTGTCGCTTTGCCGTCTCGAGCGCCTGGACACGACGCGGACCCTGTGCGGCCAGCCACTTGCGGATGGCAGTGCTGCCGATCTTGCTCTCGGCCAGAGCTTTGGCATCGCCCTGCAGGTCGGTCTCGCCTTCGCTACCCACCACGCCAATCACCCAATTCTCGAGCGACGCCAGCGCATTTTCTTTTCGCTTGCCATCAATGAAGTCGGCGCCGGAGAGCGTCTCGTCGGTAACCACCAGAGCCTGCAGATCGGCCTCGGTGGCCGCGGGCCCCGCCACGTCCTCGAGCTTGACTACGCGCTGCACCAGCGGAGAGAAGGGCAGGCGCACCAGACTGATGAATGCATTGACCGTCGCAATGCGCTCTTCGATCGGCTCGAGCAAGGCGGCGTTGGACTTTTTGATGAGCATGGCATCGTCCGTCACGCCGACGATGATCTCGCGATCGGCGAGGAGCGAGGCCATGGTGAGCAAAATCTTGTGGCCAACATGAAGGTGATCAAAAGTGCCGCCGAGCGCAACAACAGGGTAGCAGACAAGACCCTTGCCATCGTCGCGTCCGACTGCGTCGAAAGGCTCTCGGAGGTCGATACTGGACTGGAGCTGGGTGACAGTCACACCGAGGCTCTTGCTCGTAGCCTCGGCCAACTGGCCTTTTTCGGAATCGATGAGCACCTGCGTGTGACGACTGCAGAGGCGCCTCGAGACGGTATCCAAAGAGGATTCCGGCACCAGCAGGACAGTGATGTCGACGAGCATGAGCTCTCGCTTGATGGCGACGCTCCAAGCCTGCGCATAGAGCCACTTGAGGTAGAGCTCGATCTGCTTGAAGCTGAGACCTGAGAAGGGGCGGTCGAAGAGGCTAGACGAGACGACGGCAACGACGGAGTCGCCCTGCTGGTTGCAGCACCTCTGCACGGCCATCTTAACCAAATCGCCGTGCCTCTTGGCCGATTGAAGCAGGCCGTCTTGTGGATCGAGGGACAAGAGCAGCAATGCCTGCTCGCCGTGGGTGGGGCGGAAGGATGCGCGTGAGTCGTGCTCCGAGCCGAGCACGGCACAGTCGAGACCATGCTTGCCTACCGTTCCAACAAAGCCGCGCGGGGCAGCAAAGACACGCAGCACCTTCTCGTCGGCGGCCGAGACAAAGTTGAGGCGATCCAGCCACGAGACCGAATGGAGATCGTAGCCGTGCGACTGCGGGCGCGCAACCTCGTGCCAGGTGGCGGTGCGTGGATCGAGCGCCTGTGCAAACTTCTGAAGGGGACGGGCGTGGAGCCGAGTGGTCTGGTCGTCGGAACAGCTGAGCAGATAGTCGCCGCAGGGCTCCCATGCGACGGATTTGGCAGCGGCAAAATGACCTGTCACGGGGTCGCCTACCTGCCACTGCACGCGGGAAGACGAGGCCGATGGGCGAGACAGCGTCCAGATGTGCGCAGAGCCTCCCCATCCGTGCGCCACGACGGCCGAGACGGGCTGTCGTGGATCGGCGGTGGAAGAGCTGAAGGAGGAAGGCATCCAGAGGGCGCCGAAGAAGCCGAGGTTGCTGGCACCGCCCACCTCTCCGAAACGCTCCGAGGGCATCCAGATGGACGAGGCGAGAATATGATTGGTTGGGCCACGTGCGTGTCGTGCACCACCGCTGGAGAGTAAGGTGGCGTCGAAAGCGGGGAAGGCGGCATGGGTGGTTGATGCTGGGTTTGTACCGGTGGGCGTCCAGAGGATGAGACTGTTGTCGGCCGAGGACGAGAGGAGTGCGGCGGGCTGATGGACGTGTTGGCCCTGCGAGGAAGCGGCGGGATGCCAGCGAACGCCCGTGACCCAGTTGTCGTGGCCGACGAGCAGGGCGTCGAACGTCACCGACCAGGATTGCGTGAGGCCATCCGCACTGGTGACGGAGAAGGGATGAGCGCGCGTCGAGATCTCTCCAGCTTTTGTGCTCTGATCCGACTCGATCTTGGAGGCCATCTGCTCAAAGTCGTGATCTGCGCGCGAGGAAGTGGGAGCAGCGTCGGGTTGGTGATCGGCATCGTCGGCCAGGCTTGGGGCGATCTTCCAGAGGCGGACGCTGCCATCTTGCGATCCGCTGGCGAGCATGAGCGTGTCAAGCTCGTTCTGGGATGCATCTGCCGTCAGAGTACTGCAGAGATCGAGGGACTTGACCCAGTCCTCGTGGCCTTCGAGCGAGAGCTTGAACTCGAAGCCGGGACGGTCGGAGCTTTCCGGAGCCGTGGAGGAGGTGTAGAGATCGATCCTGTTTGAGGTTGTGGCGAGAGCGAGCAGCAGACTGGCTGGCGCACTTGCGCTGGCGGATGATCCGGGCAGCTGAATGAGCGAGAGATCGAGTGGGAATCGTCCTTTGAGATCGATCGTCTGCACCACCGAGGCGGATTGCGACGCATCCTTTGGCAGCGACCACACCTTGAGCAGGATGTCGGAAGCGCCCGACACGATCACATCGGAGGCAGAGCTTGCGAATGGCGAGCGCGCTACACCCAACGCCGAGACTGAGCCTTGATGTGCCGCCTTGATGGTGTGAACCCGCTGCCACTCGGCTTGGCCGTCGAGAGTCCACACGCCAATCGATCCGTCGGCTGATCCGGCAACGATACACGGATGCGCTGAGAGCGAACTCAGCTTCGCAAACTTGAGGCATGTGATCGCCTTCTTGAAGGGCGTCGGAAGCAGCCGAGTCACACCGGGCGAGTCGGCGTGGCCGGGCCGCTCCCAAATGGCGATCGAGCGGTTGGCCGCATAAGCGATGGTGCTGTGTGGAGCATCGGCCCAGTCTGCGATGTGATTGGCGCGGTTGAACGCCGCCGATATATACGAGCTCTGTGCGTGCGGCGCCATGCTGATGTCGAGGGGGAAACAGAGTGAAGTCGTGATGATGTCGCTTGGCCGCCAGAAAAGGGCTCGAAAAAAAAAGTTGCATATGGCGCAGTAAAAGGGCCCGAGCACCTCCACCTGTCCGAAAGGAGCCCAACAGCTGGACCCTGGCATAGATCCTTGACTCGGGCCCACCAACCACCTCGCGCCATGCCTGCCGCCAGCCGCACGGGATCGCAGCTGTCGATCGTGTCTCCAACCGGCTACACTGCCTCGAGCTGCGGCTACTGCACCGCACCGGGCTCGGGCACGCGCAGCTCCACCAAATCCAGCCGGTCGTATGGCATCTGGGCGCATCGCCTCTCCCCCTACCACTACCAGACGCTCATCGACCAGGGCTGGAGACGCTCGGGCGACTACATCTACAAGCCGGACGTGCTGAGGACGTGCTGTGCGCAGATCCCCATCCGTCTCGCAGTCGACGAGTATCGCCCCACCAAAGGCCAGCGCCGAGCCTTGACGCAGCTGCTCTTCAACGTCCGCCGAAGCAAACCCAAGCCAGCCAGGTGGAAGGGCAAGTGGAGCCGTGACAGGGACTGGGATGTCGAGAGACGATGGCAGGAAGTCGTTCCCCCTTCTGATGCGGATGGAGGCTCCTCGTCGGGCTCTTCGAGCGCATGGGCAGACCGTGTTGCGGGCCCCATCACGAATCGGCTCGAGGTGCGGCTTGCGCTGTCGAGTTTCAGCGCCGAAAAGTACGAGCTGTTTCGGCGATACCAAGGCAAGATCCATGGCGAGTCGGAAGGGGACATCAGCAGCGAAAAGGGATTCCGGCGTTTCTTGGTCGACTCTAGCCTCACGCTCACGTGGCCGTCGGTTGGTCGACCGCTGAGTGCATCTCAAGAGTCGGCGGTTCGATCTCAGAGCTGGAGCACTTGCGAAATCTCGGATGAGCTGCCGTACGGCTGCTACCACCAGGAATACCGACTGGATGGCAAGTTGATAGCGGTTGGTGTATTGGACATCCTGCCCAAGTGCGTGAGTAGCGTCTACGTCTTCTACGACCCCGACTTTGGCGAACTGCAGCTGGGCAAGGTGACTGCGCTGCAGGAGATTGCGCTTGCCAAGCGGCTGGGCCGAGTGGAGGTGCTGCGCGAGGTGGCGTACTACTACCTGGGCTTCTACATCCACGACTGCCAAAAGATGAAGTACAAGGCCGAGTTTGGACCGAGCCAGCTGCTCGACTGCAGCACCAACACGTGGATGCGCCTCGTGGATGTGGCGGCCAAGCTCGACGCCAAGCAATGCTTCGAGTGGTCCAGCGCCAGCGCGCAAGCTGTTGGCACAAGAGATGGCTGCGAGACCGACGAGGGGCAAGTTCGCGTGCCGACACAACCTCGGCCGCCACCGGGGATGCTCGACGCTCAGGCGATGCTGGGCGCGCTGAACAGCATCGTGCGTGGCGGGTCGGCGGTGCAGGATGCATCGTTGGATCTGGTGCAGGCTGCGCTGGTGCTGGAAGCGCAACAGCAAGAGGAGGGCATCAAACTGCTGCTTGTAAGTGATCGTCTCAGTTGCGTTGCACTGTGCTGGAGCTGACGTTTCTGCCTATCTCGGTGGGGCAAAAGCGCTCGAGAGTGTTTGGCGACTATGTGCAGGAGACTGCCAGGGCGCCGGACGACTGCGAGCTGGTGCAGGCGGTGGAGTGCGTCGCAGCGCTGGCCAACGCGGAGCTGGTGTCGTCGATGGTGTTGTTCATGTAGGCACGTCGACACGTTGATGCAATCGGCGCGAGATGGTGCCCAAGACAGATGAGATTGCGTTGCTACAAGAGAGAAGGATTAGGTCGACATGGCTGATGCGTTGTTCTGCTTGTCAAGTTCCGCCCTGTCATCATACGCAAGAAGGATGCCGAGTCAGTAAAGCGCGAGATATTGCGGTCTTTGTGTCCAAGGCGGATGCGATTGGTGGCTCACCTCAAAGCCTTGCTAAAGTCGTCTTCTACGGTATCGTCGTCCCACGAGTCTTGCCAGAGGTGGTCTCCGGTGGTGGTGGAAGCGGCGCCCATGGTGAGACCGACGCCTGCGCCCGGAGCGTTGGATGCGCCAGCGGTGAGATGTGAAAGATCGGTCTCTGCATCGTTCCAATCTAGTAGCAGTGAAGATGACGATAAGGTCAGTGGTGGAAGCTTTGCTTTGGGATGTGGGGATGGAAGCATGCGTACCCTGTTCGTCAAACTCTTCAAACTCGTCGTCCTCGTCGAGAGCACCAAGCGAAGGGAGTGCGGACTTGGCGTCGTCGTTGGGTTGTGTAGACTGCGTCTCTGGCTTCTGTGCAGGGGTTGTGGCCGACATGATTGCGAAGGAGATGCGGATGGGGTGGAAGAAAGATGGAGTGGGAGGAGGTGTTGCTTGGCAAGTGGAGTAAGTTGGAGGCTACGCGTCCCGATCACGAGATTTACGATTGTGGGATCGACAAAGCCGAACAATTGGCATCATCTTTGTTCTGTCAAGCGCTTTCAAGGAGGTCCAATTTCAAAAATTCTGAAATTCGCACGCCCCAACGGCTGGCGGAAGTGGGATTGATTGATCGCACTGCAGCAGAGGTGGGCGGCGGCGGCAGACGCACGATGAGCTGGCCGTCGACTCGCCGCGCCGACTCGCCTCGCACCGACCACCTCGCTCGCACGCGCCTGCTTGGCTCGCCTTGTCGCTCCGCGCCGGCCGGGAGAGCAGTGCGGCGCAGTGCGGCGCAGTGCGGTGCAGAAACACGACGTGGCGGATTCGACTCGTCGGGTTGGACTGATGTGTCTCCGCCGCGACCACCAAGCAAGCAAGCAGTCCGTTCTTCGCTTTCCTCCCCACTCTCCTGTCTCCACCATCTTGCCTTTCTTTCTTTCTTTCTCCCTCGCCGTCTCTCTTTCTTGTCATCTACTTTTTCCTTCCTTCCTTCACTGCGGCGTACTTGCAAGGCCCGGCCTCCCACGGCCCTATCATCAGCCCCTCCATCGTCATGAAGGCCTATATCAACCGCACCGCCACCTTCGCCTGGTCGCCTGCCACCTACGAGTCCGATGCTCCCCTGATCGCAACCGGCACCGTCGCAGGCGCACTCGATGAGTCCTTCAGCAACGAGAGCCTCCTCGAGCTCTGGCAGCCCGACTACGCCGCCTCCTCCCACGACTCTGCCAGCAACGCCTCGGCAGACCCAAAGCCAATCGCTTCCATCTCCACAAGCGCTCGCTTCAACCGCCTCGCTTGGGGCTATGCCAACTCCACCCGCCCCAAGGGCCTTCTCGCCGCCGGTCTCGAGAACGGCGAGCTCGGCATCTGGGACGCACAAAAGGTCATCGCAGGCGCTTCCGAGGCAGACGCACAGCTCATCAAAAACACAACACATACCGGTCCCGTCCGCGGCCTCGACTTCAACCCGCTCCAGCCAAACCTCCTCTCCAGCGGCGCCGTCGCAGGCGAAATCTTTATCTGGGACCTCAACTCGCCCGCAAAACCCTACTCCCCCGGCGCTCGCTCCCAGAAGCTCGACGAAATCACCTCGCTCGCATGGAACTGCCAGGTGCCCCACGTTCTCGCAACCTCCTCCAGCTCCGGATACACCGTCGTATGGGACCTCAAGGGAAAGCGCGAAGTCGTCGCTCTCCAGTACGGCGGTGGCGCAGGCACCGCAGGCGGCGCTCTCGGCTCCGGCTTCAATGCCGGCGGTGCCCTCGCTGCCGGTGGCCGTCGCGGCATGAGCGCCGTCGCCTGGCATCCCGACACTCCCACCCGCCTCGTCACCGCCAGCGAAGACGACTCCAGCCCCGTCATCATGCTCTGGGATCTCAGAAACTCGCGCGCCCCCGAAAAGATCATGACCGGTCACGACAAGGGCGTCCTCTCCCTCTCCTGGTGCAAACAGGACGCCGACCTCCTCCTCTCGTGCGGCAAGGACAACCGCTCCATCTGCTGGAACCCGCAGACGTGCGAGATCGTCGGCGAACTCCCCTCCAGCTCAAACTGGTCCTTCGAGGTACAGTGGTCGCCTCGCAACCCCGCCATGCTCGCAACCGCCAGCTTCGACGGCAAGATCGGCGTACACTCGCTTCAGAGCACCAACGCACCCGACACCGACGCCGCAGCCGCAGCGGCCGCACCCCAGCTCTCCGACGGCTCCGACTTTTTCAACCAGGCCACCACCGCAGACGCGCCTTCCAAGGGCCTCTCGCTCAAGCAGCCGCCCAAGTGGCTTCGCCGTCCCGTCTCCGCCGTCTTTGGCTTCGGCGGTCAGCTCGTCTCCACCGGCGGCCCCTCCAGCAAGCCCTTCACCCCCACCGTCCACCTCCGCCACCTCGTCTCCGAGCCTTCCATCGTCGAACGCGCCACAAAACTCCAGTCTGCACTCGACGGTCAGAGCCTCGCCGAGTTCTGTGCAGAGCGCAGCCAGGACCCCTCCACAAGACCCGACGACATTGCAAACTGGAAGGCTCTCCAAACCCTGTTCCGCGCAGACTCGCGCGACGAACTCGTCGCCCTCCTCGGCTTCTCCAAGGAAGACGTCGCCAACAAGGTCTCCCAGTCCATCGCCGCTTTCAAGACCAACGGCACCACCGCCCCGGAGGAGCCCGCCGCCGTCTCCGCGAAGAGCATCGATGATCCTTCGGCTGCAAAGGACGCTCCCGTCGAGACTGCCGCCGAGGTCGCTGCCGAGACCCCAGCTGTGTCCGAGGAGACCGCCGACCCTGCTCCGTCGACCGACGCCAAGGACGCCAACGAGCCCAGCCTCTTTGGCGACGACGCAACTGCATCGGCCAACGACGGCTCCGACTTCTTCAACCAGCTTTCCAGCGGCCAGCCACCTGCGCTCCGATCCGCTCTGCCCGACCACCTGCTCTCCGAGTCCCAGGCTCCCTTCCACTCGTCCGCCGCCGCAACCGCTGGCTCGCCCGGACCCTCGTCCGTCGCAAGCGAAAACATCCGCTCCTCCACCTTCAAGATCTACCCCTCCGAGGAATCCGAAGCCGACAAGCTTATCACGCGCGCCCTCGTCCTCGGCGACTTTGAGAGCGCCGTCTCCCTCTGCATCAACTCCGACCGCTTCGCAGACGCTTTTCTCCTCGCCGTCCGCGGCGGAGAGCAGCTCCTCGCAAAAGCGCAGAAGGCCTACTTTGAGAAGCGCACCGCTCAGCTCCCCTACCTCCGCCTCTTCCAGAGCATCGTCTCGGACGATCTCACCGACGTCGTGCAGAACGCCGACCTGGGCGAGTGGCAGGAGATCTTTGTCGTGCTCTGCACCTTTGCCAAGCAGGACGAGTTCAGCAACCTCACCGAACAGCTCGGCCAGCGCCTCGAGTTCCAGTATACGCTCGCACGCAACTCGGACGCTGCCCAGGCCAAGGAGCACCGCAAGAACGCCGTGCTCTGCTACCTCGCCGCTGGCAAGCTCGAGAAGGTTGCAGGCATGTGGATCGACGAGATGAAGGAGGAGGAGCTTGCGCTCCGCACCAACTCCAAGGACGGCGCCGATGCATCGCACGATGGCACCCTCTACTCTGCCCGCGCCGAGGCGCTCCAGACATTCATGGAGAAGATCACCGTCTTCCAGAGCGCCGTCGGCTACGTCGATGTCGATCTGCAGCAGCCCACGCAGGACTCGCTCGTCGCAGAGACTGGCGCCAGGCTGTACAAGCTCGCGCCGCTCTACGACCGCATCCACGAGTACGTCGAGCTCCTGGCCGACCAGGGTCTCATCACCCCTGCGCTCAGGTTCGCTGGCCAGACGCCCGCCGACTACCGTCCCCAGGGCCCCGTTGACCAGGGCGCCGCCACCGGTCTCACCGCCACTGCGCTCAAGGAGCGCCTGCTCAAGGCGGAGAGCGCGCGTCCCAAGGCAGAGGCCGTTGCGGCCGAAGCCACCGACAATGTTGCAGCTGCCGCTTCGTCCAGCTCCGCCTACGCCGCTGCCCCCTCGGCGAACGGCTACACTCCCTACAACCCGTACGGCCAGACCAGCGCGCCTGCTCCTTCCGTTCCGTCGGTGCCATCGGTCCCTGCAGTGCCCTCGTACCAGGACCCCTACGCAGCCGCAGCTCCGGCTCCCGTCGCCGCTCAGCCTGCCACGCAGTCGCGCTACGCGCCTGCCGTTCCTGCGCCCGTGCCCAACGTGATCCAGTCCGAGCCTGCACAATCGAACACGTACGGAGGTTATGGCCAGGCTTACCAGAGCGCGTACCAGCCCGCCCAGCCCATGATCCCCGCCCCGCCCACGTTTGGTGCGTCGTCTTACGGACAGCCGCAGCAGCAGCAGAGCCTGCCGCCACCGCCCCCTCTCAAGCGCGACCAGTCCGGCTGGAACGACGTGCCCGAGGGACTGTCGGCGCCCAAGCGCACGCCCAGCGCCATGTCGCAGCACAAGTCGACGTCGGCCATCACGTCGCCGTTCCCCAATGCACCGGCGCAGGCACCATCGCCGTACGGCGGCGCGGGTCCAGGTGCGCCGCCTCAGGGTCCTCCGCGTGGAGCCACACCGTCGCGCGGCATGATCAGCCCGCCGCCGCAAGGACCGCCTTCGGGACCTGGGCTTGCGCAGCAGCGAGCCGGACCCCCTGGCGTTCGACCTCCGCCAACGGGTCCCATGCAGATGCAGCCTCGACCGGGGCAGCAGCCGTACGGCGCGCCCGCCCCGGGCCAGCCTCAGCAGGGACCTACCGGTCAAGCTGCTCCTTCGGCTGGACCTTACGCCCGACCGCCCTCTGGAGGCCCTTACGGCAACGGGGTCCAGCAGCAGCAGCAGCAGCAGCAGGGCCCTCCTGGCGCGGCAGCGCTGCGTCCGCCCGGCCAGGGTCTGCCTGGTGCGCCCGGTATTGCGGGTCCCCCGGGTGTGCCGCAGCGTTCGGCGACTCCCGGTGGAGGCGCGGGTGCGCCGGCACGAACTGGCACGCCTGGAGCGCGCAATGCTCCGACGATGAAGTACCCTCCGGGCGACCGATCGCACATCCCCGAGAACCAGCGTCCGATCCAGCACGCGCTGCAGCGCGAGGTGGCGCGTCTCAAGGCGACGGCGCCGCCGGCACAGAAGAGGATGGTGGACGATACCGAGCGCCGCATCAACCTGCTGCTCGACCACCTCAACTGCGGCACGATTGATGCCAAGACGGTGCAGGGCCTGCTGCAGATCGTGGCGGCCATCGAGGCGAGGAACAAGCAGGCGGCGCTCAATGTGCATCTCCAGCTCGTCACGAGCAGCTCGGGCGACGTGGCTGCCGGCCTGGTGGGTGTCAAGATGATCATCTCGCGTCTGTAGGAGCGAGCCGTTGCCAAACAAATGTAGATATCCAGTTCCGAAATCTTGTTATTGAATGTGCCGGCGCTGTTGGTGTGGTTGTTGATTCGGACAGACGGCGGGAAGGAATGAGATGGACATCGCATCGTCTGCTCGGCTCTGGCCTTTCTCTTTGGTGCGCTGGACTTTGTCGCTTCTGCGGTGACGAGCTGGCTTGGCAGTGAAGCGCACAGCGTTATGCTGTGTCGAATGCCGAGATGAGGTTGAGGGGGCGAGTGCGTCACGCTGCCTCGCTCTCTCCTCCACCTTGGGGCGGTGCGGGGGCGTGTCGCTCGCGCCCGCCTGCCGCCGCCAAAAAGTGCACGTTCCACGTCGCTGAAAATCACAACAACCAATCCCACCTCCATCTCTCACACACCTCGCAACACCGCTCACTCGCGCCCACTCAGGAGTCGAGCTCTTTGGTCGCTTTTCAAGCCAGCTTTGTCGACAATTGATATAGCGACCTGGATCTCTGAAGGCTGTCCGACCTGTCTCGTACGACGCGATCTTGCGACCGAGACTCGCACTTCAACGGCTAATCAGGCTGGCAGGGAATTTGAACGATGTCGGGGTATGAGACGGTGCTGTTCGTCGCACGCGAGTGCTTCGTGTACCGCGTGCCGCCACGCTCGTCCACGGCAGGCTACAAAGCGGGCGAGTGGGGCGACATGGAGGCGTTCCTCTGGAAAGGCCGATTGCGCATCATGGAGTCGTCCATCTCACCCACCTGCTCCATTCGTCTCGAAGACGGCGATACCGGTGAACTGTTCGCCGAATGCCCCTACGATGTGAAGGGCACCTCCGTCGAACCTGTTCTCGACTCGAGCAGGTACTTTGTCCTCAGGGTCGAGTCGCAAGGTCCAGACGGCGCGAAGAAGAAGGCGTACATCGGAATGGGTGTAAGTCGCCAACCTTCCAACAAAGTGCCACCTGATACCTCTCTGTCTAATACTTCCATCTGTTCTTTGCACTGATAGTTCCAAGACCGCAGCGATAGCTTTGATTTCAATGTGGCGCTCCAGGACTGGACAAAGTAAGTCAAAGAACCTCCTGGCTCTCCCAACTCCCGCGTTCTCGCAGCTGATTCATACTCGTCCCCCGCCGTGTCACAGACGCCAAAAAGCAGCCGCAAGCCGCGGCACCAACCCCGAGACCGACGATGGCGCACTTATCGACGAGGGACCCTCACCACACCTGCCCTCAGGCCCAAAGAAGGACTTCAGCCTTAAAGAGGGCGAGACCTTCGCGATCAAAATCCCCGGAGGAGGCGGAAGGAAGATCACATCCTCATCCAGCTCCTCCTCCAACACCTTTGGCGCAGGCTTCGGCGGTGCACCGCTGCTGCCGCCTCCACCAAGCAAGAAGCGCTGATCCTTCAACCATTCATGTCCTCTCTCAATTTCGCAAACACAGCCATCAACTCAGTCTGCATCCCACAATTCACGCCTTCGTTTCTGCATTCCATCCTGGTGCATGGTGCGGTCCCATTTCGATGAGTTTCACATTGACTTCCAATCGTGGCGGTGCTTTCTCAATGCGTCCCAAACACGAGTGCGGTCGCGTTGAGTTGGCGATCAGGGCAGGAACCTCATCCACTTGGAGAGGCCTTCGAGCCCCTTGATGGTGAGCGGCAGCTGTGGCTGACGGTAGTTGAAGTTGGGGATCTTGAAGCCCTGAATCTCGACTCGCGCGTTGACTTCGATATCGAGCAGCAGCTCTCCCTTGCTCTTCAGGAATGCGCCCACCATGTCTTCCAGTGGCTGCGCCAGAGCCACGGTGACAGGCGAGCTCTGCTGCTGGCCCGGCTGCTTGACGCTACCGGCAGGGACACGAAGTGGATGGTCGCGCTCGTAAGACACCGTGCAGCTGCCGAACGGCTTGCCCTTGTAAGTCGCCATGAAGGACATGGTGCACAGGTCAAACGGCACGCCAAGTGGATTGTTGACCACAAACTCGGCGTCAACGGAAGCTGATGTCAGCGCAGTCACTCCCAGCGTGATCGAGATGCTGTCGATCAGCGTGCGGTCCATCATTGGCCTGAGCTCGAACGTCAGCCGGATGTTCTTGAGCGCCGGGATGAGCAAAGCGATCTCGCTCGACTCATCGTCTCCCCGGATCTCCAACGTCGTGGTGCGTCCAGAAAGGAAATTGGCGGGAATGTCTCGGACGGCCTTCTCCATCTCGGGCGCAGGGCAGTAGCGGAAATGGATGTCGTGCACTGCGACGGGCCCGCTCTCCATGCTGAAGCCTTTTGGAATGTGCGCCCTCCCCACGTAGGCACCGCGGTAGAAAGCTGCCATCGTCAGATCCGTATCGGGCAGCGCCACCTGGAGCGTCTTGGATGGGTTGTTGAGATAAAGCGAAAAGACAATCTTGAGGTATTCGCGAGATGCCTCGACCACCTGAAGATTGGTGTACTGCACCGGGCTCGATCGCAGTCCTCGCAGCCCGTCGATTGCAAGAATGTGAGGTTGCCTTCCCAGATCCACATCTACCGAGATGTCACCCAGCGCGACGCCGACACGTGCCCTGGCACGACCGCGGATGCTGATCCGGTCGGTCTCTTCGCTGTCGGCAATGTGTGCAATGAGCTGGGCGAGCCCGTCGCCCGAATCTGTCACCAACTTGAGCGATCCAGAAGCAAGGCGCACCTCGCAACAGGTTTTTACGCTCGCGTCGACATCGCTGTCTCCTCGGCTTGGCTCTACGGGAGTGCAAGAAACAACGTCGGTGCGGTCGATTCGGCCCGTGCCAACACGTCCGACTCCTTCGCAGTGAAGCTCGATGTCTGCTTCGACAGCGAGGACTTCGAAGCGGACATCAAGTGGCAGCTCGATCTGGAAGGTGATGGCATCGATGTCGGCGTCCATAGTACCTTCGCGGAGGAATCTGGCAGAAATACGGCTGATGCGCATATCCCGGATAACTGGTTGAAAGTCCTGATGCACCACTGTGGAGATTGAGATCTTCTGGAATGCCTGATCAAGCCAAGGCACTTGCTTTTGAGAGAAGGTGGAGCTGTTGGAGTTGCTGAGCGATGCATTGCGGACGAGTTTGACAGACTCCCTGCGCTGGATCGACGTCGAGGAAGACTTGCTGCGGAGGTGAGGCGGCACCTGGGTACGACCGGCGGGCAGAATTTGCACATCTCCCATGGCAAAGGCTCGATAGCCTCTGATCGTGAGTTCTACAGGCATGCCACCAAGGAGTGCAGCTGCGAGTCGGCCGAACGCTTGCAGCGCATTGTGCTTGTACTCGGCCAGCGACTGGTTGTCCTTGAATGATTCGCTTCCTAAAAAGATGAAGCCGTTCGCTTCGAATCGGACATCTGCCTCCGTAAGCGTGAAGACGATGTCTTCCGCAGAGACGATGCCGATCTGGATGCCTTCGAACTCGATGCCGGCCTCGATCTTGGATAGTGCGACGGCCAGGAGGCCGTTGTGGGGAATCCGGATGCGGGTTCTGACCTTGAAAGCCTTTTCCTTGTTGTTAACGTGACCTGAACTGCCGCTCGAGGCAGACGCCGAGCTCAGTGCGCGGCCACGACCTGGACCGGTAGGTGCGGCAACTTCGTCAAAGATGTCAAGGCCCTCTAGGGTCAATCCCTTCAAGCCGCCAAGGCCGGGGAGGACGACGGACTTCGAAAGCACGGCGGGGAAAGTTGCGCCTCCGGCTACGACGCGACACGCGTCTGATGAGATCTGAATGGGGAAGGCCTCCTTCTGAATTATCTCGGACACGAACGTAGCAAAGGTGGCCATGCTCTTAGGACCGGTAGCCGGCAGGATGCGGAGGCGGGTCTTGAGCAGCTCCTCGCTGCCCGCAACACCACGAAGAGCCTCCGCGAAAACGATGCGTCCGATGACGGGCTCTTCGGCGGATGAGGCGGAGGATTCGGCCGAGGTGATGTTGAGGCCCTGGTCAAAGTGGATGTCTACATCGAGAGGGCCGAAGTCGACGAGGCCGATTTCTGCTTCAACGTTGAGCCCCTTTTCGTCCATGTCGAGGATCTTGAGCTTGGAAATCGAGACGCTGGCTTGGTCGATCAGGGCATCGACAAGAGGCGCGCCGATGGTGGGGAGGATGTTGCGCGCCGTCTTGCCGGTGATGGCAATGGGCAGCTGGCGCTGGACGAAGTTGATTTCGCCGGGGATGCGATAGTCGCCGATGGAAACCTGTGCGACGACGTGCGCTGATACTTTCAACGACGACAGAGCGCGGGCGACTAGGTTAGGCAGGTCCAAAGGCTCGTCTGAAGTCGACCTGGCGCCTTTGCGAGCTTTCGACACCGCCGATGCAAGGTTGTCCTGGCCGTCACGGTCTGGCATCATCTCGAGAGCTGCGACGAGGTTTTCGTTGAGCTCGATGCCCTTTCTCTTTGCCTCGATTTGAAGGATGCGAACGTAGGAAGAGCCTCCGGCAGACAGGCTGAAGGGCAAGCTGGCGTGGACTGGAGCGTCGGATGCGAGCGTGAGGACAGGCGAATCGGCGGGGGTGCGGATGTCGCCCAGGCGAGTAGCAGCTGCAGCTGGTGCGCCGTGGTCTGCGTCTGGCTCGACGTCTTGGAAGGCTTCGACCCAGAGAGAGTGGATGTGCAGCGGGGGGCCAAGCTGATTGCGGAGCGTGGCTCGAGCGTAGAGCTGGGGCTGGGGCGAGAGGACCGCCTCGTCGGGCGGGATGAGAGAAGCGCCGTCGAGGAGCCGGGAGCTGATGCCGAGTGCAGGCAGGAGCGCCGAGATACGGACCGATGCGAAGATGGCCGCCACCCAGGGAACTCTGGACGAAGCTCGGGAACCGACGACGTTGACGTGGACGGATCTGTTTTCGAGCAGATAACGGATGAGGGTGACGCCGGCGAGGCGACCGTGGTCACCTTGCGGTGCGACGAGAACGTTGCCGTGGAGGGAGACGATGTTTGTGCCGGGTTTGAGCGTGAGGTCGGGCAAGACAACGTGGCCGATGGCGGCATTGTGATCTGCCGAGCTTGACTTGAGCTCGTCGATGTCGGTCTCGAGACGAAGGCGGATGTCGCCGAGTCTGGCTGTGATTTCTGCGGGGTTTGGGAGCTCGACCTGTGCGCGGAAGGAGATGCCGGACTTTTGGTCTCCGCCAGTGATTGTGAAGTTCTTGATGGAGCTGCGCTGCGGGGTGGAAGGGGTCGAGGAGGGAGGGACGGATGCTGAGAGGAAGGAGAGGGCGCCTCCGAGGCTGTCGAGGCCGTCGAGGCTGATTTCCTTGTCCAAGAGGATTCGCTTGAAGGACATGCCGTACGCCTTGATCTCTGCGTTGGGCGAGCCGATTCTGAGGAGTACGGCGCCCTTTGAGGTGATGAGCTTGCGGAAGAGGCTGTCGAGGCCGCGCTGAGAGGAGGCAGATTGGTTCGGATTGCTGTGTGTGTTGAGACGACCGTCTACGACGAGGCCGTTTGTCCTTGTTGAGTTTTTGATCTTGATGGGGGAGAGGCTGATGTTGGCGATGGGGCGTGTGTGGGCGGGATCGAGGTAGAGGTCGAGGCCGTCCGGGAAGGTGATCTTTGCCTTTGTGGGACCGGTCTTGCCGACGCGGACGACCATGCTGAGGTGGAAGCCTTCCGGGGTGAGGTCGCCGACTTTGATGGACTCGACGTGGATCTGCGCCCTGGAGACGATCTGATCCACCGCCTGTTTTGCAAGGTCGAGCGAGAATACGCTGCGCCTGTTTGACCTCGAGCGAGGCTCGGGTCCATCTTGCGAGAGGCTGCTGTCGATGCTTGCATGGGAGACGAGGCCGTAGGTGGGGTCGTTGGGCGAGGTGGGGATGGTGATGGCGGAGCCGTTGGAGCTCGGCTCAGTGTTGGAGGAAGGTGGCGAGGTGAGTGCGCTGTCCCAGGAGGCGTTGGTGTCGATGGAATCGTGGGGACGAACGTTTGGGTCGGCGATGGAGCTTGTGCGAGTGCGTCGCCTTGCCTCGGTGGATTGCTTGGAGTCGTTGGATCGGGAGAGCGACTTGCGCAGGCTCTTGAATACCGACGGCATGTTGGGCGACGACTGGAGACGAAGGATCAACGGACGCTCCGGTGGGGTATATTGCAGGGCTGTGGTGGTGGTAGTGAAGATGGATTGACTGAGCTGAGTGTGGCTGGCTGGTGGTGCGTGCCGGTAGTCACCACTGCCGATCTCGCTTGTGAGGCGCCACTCTGTGACGGACAACGGCTCGGCATGGATGCGGAGGGAGGGCTCTTCGACTGCGCCGCCTCCACACGGCTCTGCTTGTCGCCTCGTCCGCATTTCACGCCCAAAGMAAAGCAAAGCAATGCAATGCATCCCCGCAGAGAGAACAATCCGAAATTCACCTAAAAAGAAGACGCGTATGCATCTCGCCACTCATCACTCTGCGGGGCGCAAGCTTGGCTGGGCGCAAGCCGTCAGACCCTGATTCAAAGCTCAAAGAAATGGCCGTCGTCGCGTGAAAACGCGCAGCCAAAGTTGGGCCTGCCAACAGAGCTCAGCCCAGCGCACTGCAGCAGCTCATCTTGTTCTTCTCACGTCAATCAAGCTACGTTGCCGTCTATCTACAGGTCACGCCTTCCGTCCCGCTTCCTTCTCAAACAAGTAGGCGTGCACCGTCGTGGGGAAATATGAAAAGACCGCATGAAGCCAAGCTCTAACCGTGTTCATTCGCATTGCTCTTCGACTCGTATAGACTCACGCCTCTTCCACTGTCATCTTCGTATTTGCTCTCCATTTGCAACCCCTTGCCCCGTGCCCCACAAAGACGAGAGAAGCTGCCTGTGATCTCTGCACGGTGCTTGGCACAAGGGCAACATGCACAAGCAACATGGGCTCGCATCACCGTAGCCACTCTGATGCCCGTCCGTATCCTGGAAAGCATATCCTACTGTAAACAAACAGTCAGTTAGCTGGCGACGAGCAGCCTGGTGACAGCCAGCTGACAACCCTTCACGCCCCAACGTCCACATTCATGATTTCTTCTGGAATTGAAGTCGAAGCCTGTACCCTGAAAACCGACCGCCAGGTCACGTTCCTTGCAATCATATCCTAACAAGTGGGGTGGCTGACCCCGAGAAGCCACCCAGGGTGGCTGGTGGGTGGCTGCTCCTCGCCAGCTACCGTTTTGTTAGGATATGAATACAGTGGCCCACACCCGAATCGTGCATCATGCTTCGTGTGTCGCGGTTCATGCTCGCTCGATATTTTGAGTCGCTCCTCATACTGTGACATTATTTTCCTTCGTGCGTGGTGCTTCGTGCTTTATAATAACTCCACATGTGCCCGCTAAATCATGATTCATCAATTCTCGCCGACTGCAATTTCCCATGTTTCAGGCTCGTTCAAGGGGAATTAGGACTCTGGTGTCACGAATACAACCGTCGTATCGCCAAATGATCCATCTCATAGTGACAATGACTTTTGTCTCTCTGCCAGTCCAAGCATCTCAGAAAAAGTCTTCAAGCACAGTTGATCAGCCACCCGCGATCGGTGGCTCGCGCTTGGCACAAGCTGTCTAAAATACAGTCTCAGCCTCGTGACTGGCTTCTCCAGGCACCTTTTGCCGAAGTTGCAAAGTCAACGGAAGCCATGTCAGGTGGCTCCTCCCTGGCTCGCTAAGCGTGTTCATAAGGCACGACACTTCTTTTTCGACCCAGCTCCCAGCTCTCATGCACGTATTCATATCCTAACAAAACGGTAGCTGGCGAGGAGCAGCCACCCCGGGGGGGAGGGTGGCTGCTGGGTGGCTCATTTTTGCCACCCTCCCCGGGTGGCTGATGGGTGGCTGCTAATTATCAGCCACCCAGGGGGGGTGGCTGGTGGGTGGCTGTGCCCTCGCCACCCCCCCACTTGTTAGGATATGATTATTCCGGCTGTGGATTGCTCCGATGCTTATGACTTCCAATCTGCCTGTCAAACACGAAGCCTTGATAATCATCAGGCATGAATCTCTTTTGGGCTGTCCGATCTCGATAGGATTGTACACCCCTCGCTTCCTAAACCGGATGCATCCCACAATGTAAGAATTCGTGATTGATTAAAAACCAAATGCATCAAATTAGCAGTAGTCACGCTCTTTCAGCGCACGATTTGCGGAAGGATAGAACGCTGAACGGAACAATACGATTTGTGCTTGCTAGATCGAATTTGACAATGGGAAGCACGATCTGTCAATAAGTTAATTGATTTCATTCTAGGATAATTGATCAGTTTGGGCAGAGGAAGACATGCTCCGCCATCCTCGTCAGGATGCGAGGCTCGTACGCCGAACAGAAGAAAGCGCTCTCTCAACAAAGGCGCTGCACGTGCTCGCGCTCAGCGGTCACAGCAGACTTGGCGATTATCAGCTCAGGCAGCTCAGAAAGCGGCTTTACAGGGGTCAGAGATAATGATGATTACTCTGATGACGAAATTGACCTCCTTCAGAGCACATCATGTCACCAGGGGCATCAAAATGGGCCTCCGGGTGATCATAACATTTTCTTGATTTTCGTTTCAGTAATGGGCCTGTTCAGTAAAGGGCCACTCACGTTATTCAGACTTGGATCACAAGGTCTCCAACGTTAGCTTTGTCTACCAGCCCAAGTAATTATATCCTAAAAAAACGCGAGCTGGCGAGGAGCAGCCACCCAGCAGCCACCCATGTGTGTGTGGGTGGCTGATGGGTGGCTGACCCTCGCCACCCCCCCCCGTCTTTTTAGGATATGAATTGGACGTTGACCTTGAGCACTTTACGGCCGACCTCGAAGTCGTCTATGCAGCGGGTAGAGAGCGGGGAAGAGACGGGAGTGCGAAGAACTTAAATTGTTCTTGATTTTTGTGATTTTGGGCCTTCGCGTGATCATACCATTACTATGATTTCTATTTCACTAATGGGCCACTCACGTTGATCATTGTTGCCAGCAGGAAGAAGGTGCTTGCATGACGACGAGCTAATCAAGGATATTCGAATGGAGTTGTGAGTGCATGATTTTGAATCATGAATTACTGATTCTGACGGCAATGATTTACATGGTCGATCCGCGTGATTCTTGTGAAGAATTAACTTATGTTTTAAATAGTTCGCAGGTCGTTCTCCGGGGGCATCAAAATATTGGGCTCTTCAAATCATGAAAAATTTACAATTGACTTCAAGACTGGGGCACCTTTTGTCTGACACGAGGTTTTCCATTGTCAAAGCTATGATCGTGATGCCATCTTTCCGTGCATTGTGACGACTTAGGCATAAGTTGATTGCTAAGTCGCTACACACAAGCTCATACATGCTTTTCGACCTTCAATATGTTGTGTTGAAACCACAGGTTTGGCCAAAGGTGCCTTACTGTAAGCAAATTGTCTCTTAGTGTGTGAGGAGTCACCCCCTAGTGTGTGAAAAGGGGTCGGACCCGATCCGAATCACTCTGACAAGTGCACCACAGGTTGCCGACTGAGCTCAGGCCAAGTCAACAATAGAGCATTGAACAAAAGCTGGCCGGTCAAATTTCAGATGAGCCGTGCGCAATGTCGCGCTATTAACGACAGCATATAAGGGAGCTCATCACGTACGGAAAGTGCCGCTCCGGCACTTTGGGCTTCTCGCGGCACCACGCCCTTCCAAGATTTGGAAGCATAGGGACGTACTTTCGACACCCACTTTCAGCATTCGAGTGCACAGGACGGATCGCATAAGACCCGCGTGGTGCAAGTCTAGATCACACTCCATGCAAGCTTGGCCACCACCGTATCTGGCAGAGAAACTGAGCGCAGCAACGAATCGACAGATCAAAGCAGCAGTGTTGTACATCATCTTAAATCGTCTGACCGACGAGTCGCTCTTGGTTTCTGGACATTCTGTTGGTGATCTGCTCCGCGAACACAATCGGAGGGGCATCAGTCAAAGGCCGATACGCATCCGCGAAACGACTTGAAGCACCGGCTGGGATTCAAGTCAAGACCTTCCAACCCTGCCAAAGATCAGAGCCAGAGGAAGCCTTGCTAGCGTCTGCGACTACTATGGAACGGGCACACCATGCAATCTGAGGCAGCTATACGACGAGGAACTCAACAGCTTTGCAACACAACATTTTGGTCACAACCAGAAGTCAGACACTCAGGTTCCTTTGCACACAGTCAGTAGTGACATCACCATCATATACATTCGCATTCTCGATCAATACATTTCATTGCATCAACTTCGTCTCTCTTGTGTCGCCTGGTTCCGGTGCTCTAACTCCGCCATTGCGGGCTCCAACACATGATACAAACGATGACGCCGACGACTCCCACGTCCAAGATGTGTGTAGTGATGGATCTCAGTGCGTTCTTTACGGCAGCACCTGATCATGAGCCACGTGTTGCCGTCAGACACAAGCTCGTCGACTCATGATCGGTAACAAATCGCACCTCATGATCCTTGAGCCTTACCAGGCCGGGCTTGCTTGATCCTGCAGGATTAGCGTAGTTAATTTCGATGCCGCCGAATTGGATTCATCTGTGAGCCGAATCCACGGCGACCGTGCGCATCAATGATGTTGGTGACGATGGGCTGCTTCCTTCGGTGTCCTTCTGACAGTATGGCTAGCGGGGGTTACGGCTTCAGTCCCACCCACGGCTTCGAGGCAATGTAGATTCTCAAGACCTCCCGACTCCTTTTCAAGGCCGACTTCGAGCATTGAGCGGAGTCGTATAGCTTGGGCTCGTGCCTTCGTCCGATTTCACACGACACGAAGCATGAACGATGGAATGCACGCGCATGATTCAGTCGACTCGTTATTAGACATGAAGGCTATGACTGAATCGAGCCGACAAAGGGCACGATCAATGTTGGTCGTGCATGCGTGTGTCATAGGGCTCGACGGTCGCCATGTCGAGGTACACAAGCCTGGTACCATCCTGGGCTGCCAGAGCGACGGTCTGCTTGTTCGTGTTGACTGCGATCGAGCTTGCCCTGAATCCTGGCTCAAACTCTGTCGCCCGCGTTGGCGCAATCTGCTGCATCTCGGATGCGTGCGCAGAAAAGGGAAGGTGCGGCAGTGCGAAAGCTAGCAAGACGCTGGTTGCCTCAAGTGTGGCCAGCACGAGCAGGTCCGTGTCGCCGTAGAATCCGACATCGATAATGTCCGCTCCGCTGTAGCCGGGAAGCTGAGCAATGGCGAAGTGCGCCGCGAGGATGCCGGCGTCTGCACCCAGGTCACGTCGGATGACCAAGATCGAGAATGTGTCATCGCTGCGAACAATGAAGGCGGCAAGCATCGTTTCGGTCGACAGGAACGATGCCGTGCGTATGCGTTCCGGCTGCTGCTCGACGATGGAGGCGAAAGACGTTGCAGGTACATCCTCCATGACCAGAGCAGAAGCTTGACTGGCTACGCTGTTCGAGCTCGAGTGCAGCAGCGGCGTTTGCAAGTCGGCATCGAGCAGATGTGCCATTTGTTCGCCCAGAATCGTGATGGCTGCGGTGAGCATTGGCACGATAGACACCGTCTCTTGTTCTCCTGACGCGATCGGTTCTGACCCAATGTGGGCAGTGTGAGGATCGGAGAGGAACGACTTGGCCTGTTGGAGTGCCTCTGCCAAGCTTGCTGCGTGGAGCCTGGGATCGACGGGCTTCGTAGCATCCCGCGCGGCGTTGTTGGCGAGCGTCTGTGCAATCACATCGTTCTCGAATCCGCGGTCGATGTGCTTGGCCACGTAGTGTACGTCGTAGACGATGGGCAGTCTTGGTTCGTCCTGATCCTGCTTGATGCGTTCCTGCCTGTCGCGCTCGGTCCTGCACCACCTATAGAACTCTTGCGATACGAGCGCCTCTTGATCCATCTCATCCGCCAGCTGCAGTGCCGCCGCCAGCACCTGTTGCAGCATGTCCAGCACCTTTGTTAGCATCTGCTCGGTGTCGCCGTCGTGTTGGTCAAAGAAGCGCGTGTATGCTCTCAGACCGTCTATGCAGACGATGGCACGCTCCAGCGACGGACGCAGGCTGTCGGCGATGTGTTTCTTGAGCGCATACATGGCGGCGTGCGTGTGCTGCTCGAGGCGCGTGAGCACTCCCTCGGTCAAGTTGCCCAGCAGGAACTGCTCCGCCGCCGGCCCGGCACGACCTGTCAGCAGCACGTTGATCAGCTCGTACTTCATGTCGCCGCCGAACTTGGAGCTGATGTCGTCGATGTTCTTGGCCCACTCGCTCGTCACTTTTTGCACGTACTCCTTTTGATAGAGCTGCTGGAGCGCTGAGGCGGTGTCGAGTGCGTAGCCGAGGTAGAAGCGCGCAAGGTAGCTTGCACGGCTCACGGCAGCGATTCGGCGTCGGATGCAGGAGGGTGCGTAGCGTGTTGTGGCGCGGAGAGGCAGACTGATCTGGACATGGGTCAATGCTGCGCGGGAGCTGGTGGAGAGCACCTCTAGACGGCTCATGTCACGGGAGAGCGAGACGAGCTGGGTTTGGGGCGATTCGTTATCCGACGATGCGAGAGGGACGACGCCGATGCACACTTGGCCGTCCAAGACGAGATGCACATTGTCGGCCGCGGGCTGCGCGACGACGACGACAGTCTGCGGAGTCAACGGCAGAGCGCTTTGCGGATTGAGCGCCAGGCTTCCATCTGCTCCCTCGAGCAGTCCTAGGTCTGCGTTGGACTTTGCCAGGGTGGGGATCGTGGACAGAGGCCCTCTTCCTTGCAAGGCGAGCTGGGACGGGTACTGAAAGCTTGGCGGTGGTTTCTGGCCTGCCATCTGCATCATCCTGAGTTGGTGTGGCATGAGGTTGCCCGTGGCGCTAGCGGATGCAAACGTGTCTGCGGGTGGAAGCTGTGGCAGGGGGGGTAGCTTTGCGAGGAGGGCTTCAGCGCTGCCATCGACCATATCGCCATCGGCGGCAAACTCGGTGTCGAGCCACTGCATGGACATTGGCGCGCCGGCTGCCTGCGCGTGGTGAAGTTGGACGGTGGAGAGCAGTCTGCCATCTTGGATTGAGTATGTGCGGAGGAAGGTGGACGTGCGCGGCTTTGCTGTGGAGGACGATGCGACGGGCGACCTGGTGAGAGTGGCAAGCAGGGCGAGCCGATCTCCGGCCGGGCTCCAGACGACATCGTGCAGAAGGAGGTCTTCGTGTTCCTGAAGCGGCGAGGCGACAGATGGGTCCATGAGCTTTTCGAAGGAGAGTGGAGAGGACCAGACGATGGTGCTGTCGTCTCCCATGCGCCAGAGGACGAGGTTGATTTGGGGACCGCGCTTGGGTTCTATTGCGCCACCGCCTTGTGCCGAGGCTGCGTTGGCGCCGCGTTGGCGAGCAGCGAGCATGCGCTGTACGAGAGCGAACTGAGCGGCGGACATTCCCGGGGGTGGAGCTGGCGCGGCGGATGTCGAGGCGGCGGCGGCGGCGTCCTTGAGGATGAGCAGGACGAGGTCCATGCGCGGGTTGGCGGCGGAGCGGAGGAGACGCGCGTGCTTTTCGAGATGCTGATCTGCGAGGACGGGGAACATGCCGATCTGGCTGCCGTCGCCGACGAGCGAGCCATCGTGCAGAGGGAGCGCCATGGCGCGCGTGCAGAGAAGGGGTTGCGAATGGAGGCCGAGAAGGAAGAAGATGGTGTCGGACAGTGTTGGTCTTGGAATTGTGATTTGGAGCCGCGTGTATTTCAATTCAAGCCGCGTTACGCGCGCGCCCGCAGCTACAGTAGCTGCTGGCTCAGGGAAATCTCACACACGACGACAGCGAGCACAGCAAAAGGGGGTTGATTCGAGGGCACTCGATGCGAATCTACTTGATCTTCTCGAGCATCTCGGGCACGGCCTCGTAGAGGTCTGCGACGAGGCCGAGGTCGGCGACCTGGAAGATGGGAGCGTCTGCGTCCTTGTTGATGGCGACGATGGTCTTGCTGTCCTTCATGCCGGCGAGGTGCTGGATGGCGCCCGAGATGCCGATGGCGACGTAGAGCTCGGGAGCGATGATCTTGCCCGTCTGACCGACCTGGAGCGCGTTGTCGGCGTAGCCAGCGTCGACGGCGGCACGCGAAGCGCCCACGGCGGCGTTGAGCGAGTCGGCGAGCGGCTCAATGTACTTGACAAAGTTTTCGGACGACTTGAGGGCGCGGCCGCCCGAGACGACGCGCGAGGCGGTGGCGAGGTCGGGGCGCGACGACTCGGACACCTTCTCCTCGATAAAGTCGGTGGGCGACTCGACGGAGTCGGGCTTGACCTCCTCGGTGGTGGCGCTGCCACCCTCGAGCGCGGCAGCATCAAAGGCGGTGCCGCGGACGGTGAAGACCTTGACCTTGTCGGAGCTCTTGAGGGTGGCGATGGCGTTGCCGGCGTAGATGGGACGTACGAAGGTGTCCTCGCCCTCGAGACCGATGATGTCGGACACCTGGGACGAGTCGAGGAGCGCGGCGGCACGCGGGAAGATGTCGCGGCCGACGGCGGTGTGGCCGGTGCAGACGTGGGTGTAGGAGTTGGACTCGACGATCTTCTTGAGCAGCGGAGCGAGCGGCTCGGAGAGGTTGTTGGCAAAGTCGGCGTGCTTGGCGAAGAGCACCTTCTTGAGACCGGGGAGCCTGTGCGGAAAGACTCCAAGTCAGCTGGGGCCATCTCTGTATACGGCGCGGTAATGCGTTTGGCAAACTTACTTGGCAGCCTTGGAGGCGACGTCGCTGGCCTCGGCCTCGGAGCCTACGACGAGAGCGTCGATGTCGCCGCCGAGCTTTTGGGCGGCGGTGAGTGCGGAGAGGGCGGCGGGGTTGAAGGTGCCCTTCTTGTGCTCGAGGAAGACGAGCGTGTTGGCGAGGTCGACGCGCGAGGTGGCGAATCCGCGACGGAGGGGCAGCGCAGACGCAGCGGCGGTGCGCAGGCTGACGCGAGGGAGCATGGCGGTGGCGATCATGGTTAGCTAGGGTGGAGAGGATATGGTGGAGGAGAAGGATGTGGCTGCGACTCGGCTTCGCACACAGAGTCGCTGGGCCGGCCGGGTGACATCGGCGGGGTCGCAGCTCACTCAACTGCAACTAACTGCCTCTGCTTGGCTTCGCTTTCAACGCGCGGCGGCGGCGGCTCGAGCGGCTCTGATGCGACCGGCTCAGCCGACGAGCCTTGATCCGAAATTGCCATCCCAATCAAGAGATGCGCGCCAAGCGGGGACGGTCTAAGGATTACTTAATGCGAGTCACAGCTTCTCTACATGTCAGTTACGCTGCCCTAACATTCGCAAAATTTCGACTCGGCCCATCGGTGACGTTGATGACCGGCGTGTGTGGAGGTTTTGCTGAGTGTGCAAAGACATGATGCTCTTCTGCTCGTTGCTACCACCAACACTACCACACCATCGCTTCGACGTTCCATGAAGTTGTCTGGCCGTGATACTGCGCTGGGGCATGTCGACTAGGCCTGCACTTTGGCTTGCACCCTTGCTGCGGCTTCGCTGTCCGCGCACCCCAACCATGACGGCCGCAACCAAACGAAGCGCCGCCTCGGCATCGTCGTCCAGCAAACGCGCCAAGACGGTGGCAGCATCGGAACCTCGCTCGCCATCTCCAATGGCCACTCCTATGACCGTCTCCCGACTATCGGACTCGCATCCAGAATGGCCTGCTCCTCCAACCAAGCTGCGCGAAGCCACCGAGTTCCTCGAGGCGTGTGCAGCCTCTCCCGCCTCGGACCGCATCCTCCTCCTGCCCGACAAGGACGCAGACGGTCTGTGCTCGGGAGCGATCATGTATCGCACGCTCGTACACGCTCTCGGCATCTCACCCGCCCGCATCGACGTGCACCTCATGACCAAAGGAGCTCACCCGGGTGCATCCGCCCAGCGCCAAGCCATCGCCCACTACGGCGCAAAGTGGATCATCGTGCTCGACCAGGGCTCCCGCACCGGTCCCGCCATCGTACCCGGTGCCGAGCACGGCTGGCGTTCAAAGCGCCCGGATGTAGTAGCCACCATGGTGGTCGACCACCACTTCCTAGCCCTTGGTCAGGGCGGACCCGAGGGTTGCCTTATGCTCAACGCCTGCCACCACGAGCCTGTCGCCACCGCATCCTTACTCACCTGGGTCCTATGCCGGCCATTATGGTCTGCTGACGCTGACGCGGAAGCGCAGATCGACTACCTCGCCGTGCTGGGCACCATGGGCGACCTCAGCGTCAATGTCTCCTGGCAACCGCCCTTCCCGGACCTCACACCAGAAGTCAAAAAGTGGACCAAGAAACGGCTGGGTTCAGCCATCGCCTTGCTCAACGCTCCACGCCGCACTCCTGAATTCGACGTTTCCACCGCCTGGTCTGCGCTGCTCGCATCTACATCTCCGCTCACCATCCTCGATCCTGCGACGAACGAGCACGCAGCTCGACTGTACGCGGCGCGCGAGGCGGTGCTCCTCGAGACCGAACGGTGCACCCACACTCCGCCCAAATTCACAAAGGACGGCCGCATCGCGCTGCTGCGCATCACATCCAGCTTTCAGGTCCATCCGTCCATCGCCACTCGCTGGACCGGCGCACTCAAGAGTAACAAGCTGCAGGCCGTCATGTGCGCCAACGACGGCTATACCGACGCCAATGTGCATTTCAGCTGTCGCATCGCCAACGCTGCCAAAACCCGAGGCGAGCACGTCGACATCATCCAGCTGCTGCACGAGTATGCCCGCCGAGACGAGTCGTGGCTGAACGAGCTCATGCAAGAACTCGGAGGCAATGCATTCAATGGTCATCCTCAGGCAAGTGGCGGCATTCTTCCCACCCACCACTTTGAACGCTTCACCGAGCTCATGCAGATCGGTGTGCCACCCGACACCAAGCGCTCACCAGCCAAGAAACCGGCACAGAAGAATACGCTGCTCGCAATGGGCTTCTCCACCTCACCCAAAAAGTCCACACCGTGAAAGAATCCACGCTCATGACCTATGATTTGCATCAGAAGCGGCAAGAACTAGACATGCTCTGTGTCGACAAACTCGCGCGCATCTTCGGGCGTGACATCGCTCTGCCCCGCCTCGTCCTCCTCTTCCGCCACGAGACCGTACTCGAGTTTACCTGCGAGTGTGGTGTCCCAGAAGCTGCGGTGGGCTGCGAGGATGCGCGTCTTGAGCGTGCGGATGTAGGCGTTCCAGGTGATGGCCTCTTCGTATTCCTGCGCCACCTTTTTGCCCGCGAGCATGCACTGCGCTGCACGCTCGTACTCGCGCTCGCTAACAAGATGGTCGATCGTCGCGAGCAGCGACTGCATGGCTCGCGTCACGTCGTCGCTCTCCACCAGCTCGTGCAGGTGCACCACGGGATCTTCCAACCGCAGCAGCGGCGCAGCCCTGCGCGGCGCAGCTGCTCGAGCTTCAGCCTGAACTTCTGCCGGTTGCGGCGCGCTGGCTTCGGCTTCGTCCTCGGTGGCATCCGACTCTTCCGCGCGCTCTGGGGCCGCTTTCACCTCTCCCTCCTTGCCACGCGCTGCCTTGTTTGCTTCGGAATGTTGCGTGTCTTGCTGCATGGCGCTGAGCGTTCGCTTCTTGCGGTCGGCGTTGCCCTTGGGCGGCACATAGGCGATCCTGAACCTCTCTCTGCACTCGTGAGCCGCGCTGGTCGAACGCTCCTGCGCCTCGCGCGGAGCCTCGAGAAACTTGACCAGCTCCGGGTGCGGGCCGGGCAAGTAGTCGGCGTCTGGATGCACGAATCGGTGTCGCACTGCCGTCTTGAGGCCATGGATGGCGGGGTTGTACGAGTCGAGCACGTCGAACCACTCATCTGGCAACTCCATGCTGTCGACAAACGCGTCCATGCACTTTTGGTCTTGGTCGTCGGGGATGGTGGGTGCCTGCCTAATCTCGGTGCCATCGGTGGTGACGATCCTGTCGAGTGGAGGGAAGGGGAATCTGCGCAGATCTTCTCGGAAGGGCGCACGGGAGTAGAACAGGAACTCGTTATGTTCCTCCACCCTGGGCTTTAGAATGCCCAACTCTGGTTCAGCTCCATCTTTGCGCACGAGCCTCACAACGGCGAGCACGTCGAGTTCGACCATGGCACGAATGAGCGTCGAGAGCTGGAGCTGCGCCTTGAGCTGCGCATGGTCTGCAAACACGTACCAGATCTGGTCCAGGTTGTACTCGCGCCTGTATGCGCTGGCGCTGAAGAAGTGCACCACCTCCATGGCCTTGCGCGTGTCCATGGATCCAAACGCCTCGTCGGGCACCGGGATGAGACTGGCACCCAGCTTCCACGCACGCGTAAAGTTGGGCTCGGAATCCGGGGGTAGCGCTTCGGGCTGCTTGTTCGCATTCGCCACGGCGGCAAGTTGATCGAGCAAGAAGAACTCGCGCTTGAGATCGGCGCGGTAGATGAGCGACGAGTCTTCCTCCTTGGTCTCTAAGCTGGGCGTCGAGGTAGGATTGATATGGTTGCGTCGATCCTGGTCGCGTTGGCGCTCTTGAGCCGCCTGGGCACTCTCGCGCGCGAGCTTGCTGATCTTGCTCTGCGTCATTGGCCTCGCCGGGTCGGTCATCTTGTACAGCGCAATGGCGATCTGAAACGCCGAGCGCGATGCGAGATCGTTGGGATCGCCGAATGTGAGTGTGGTCTTTGTGGGCGCCGGGCGTGTGAGCTGGACGTTGGGCATAGACGCCTGTTCGATGGCCGATGCAGCGGTGGCAAAGCCCGAGTTGGGGATGCCGGCAAGGAAATCCTTCCAGAAGCGCTCGTTCCTGCACTTGATCGAATCGTCCGGCTTTGGATTCAAGGCTTCGTCAAAGTCGACGCCGAGAAGGCGCAGATCGATGTTTTCCTGGTTGATCTTGTCGCTGATGGCGTCTGCACCATTGTATCCGAACTCGGCCTTGGCGTCGGTGACGAGGTAGACGGTGCGCTTCCACGAGTGGCGCTGCGAGTCCTTGATGCCGCCTTTCTGCGGATCTGCACTGAGCTGGATGGCATCTACGAGAGCGGCGAGTGGATCGCCATGCTTGACGCCCTGGTCTGGATGCACGGCCCTGAGGCACTGCACGAGGTCGAGCGTGTCGAGGGTGGGGAGGGCGGGGGTGAAGATCTCGTCGATGCCGTTGTAGTCGTCGATGCCTGGGATGGAGTTGTTGGTGCGCGGCGAGCCGTAGGTGACGATGCCGACGCGGGTGGTCTTGAGGCCGCGCAGGATGATCTCTGCAATGCGTGCCGAGACGAACTGGCAGACCCACTGGAGGTGGGTGGTGGTGCGCTTGCGGCGCTCGATGGAGTTGGTGGGGGTGGCGACGCGGTCCTCGACGGTGCGCGACTCGCCCATGCGCGCCGAGATGTCGAGGACGAAGAGCGTGATGGTGTTGGACTCGACGCTCATGGTGGCGATGGCATGGCGCAGTCGATGCGGAGAGGAAGAAGGAGGAGGAGGAGGAGGAGGAGGAGGAGGAGCGCGCGTCTCTTTCGAATGGAAATCCGCATCAACGCGTCGAAGGAGTACAACACTTTTCTGTTTTAGGGCTTCTGCCTCCACACACACCCGCACGACGCACAGTCCAACGTTCCACTGACATTTCAACAATCATGTTCATTCATTGCTCATGATACTGCATAATGATGATGATGATGAACGAATGGCGAGTTCAGTACTTTGCGAGGCCGAGCGCGTTGACGGCGTCCTTGATCTGCTGCTTTTCTTCCTTCTGTTGATGCGCAAATTCAAAGAGGTGATGAGCTGGTGCTTGAGCTGTGTTGCTGCGAACCAGGCGCACTTACAATGAGGCTCGAGATGGCCTTGAACTTGGGATGCGATGCATCGACTGCGCGAGAGAGATGGAGGACATTGTGAGTTTGGTGCTGATGTGTGCTGGCGCGGGGAAGAGACGACTCACCGAGCATCTGGAAGAGCACCGACTCGGAGGTGGTGATCTTTGCGCCCGAGTCGCGCATGCGCTGCGCAGCGTGTCAACAGAAGAGGGTCAGAGTGAGCGTGCGAGCGTGCAGAAGGATAAGAGGAAGCTGGAGGCAGGCTCACCTCGAGGGCGACGTCGATCTCGCCAACGTTGCAGCTGGATACGCCGTCCTTGATGACGTGCACCTGGATGCCTCGTTCGAGCAGGTCGAGCGTGGTCTGGAGCACGCAGACGTGCGATTCGATGCCAAAGATGACGACGTGCTTGATGTCGCCTGCGCTCTTGAGCCATGCGTCCGTGATGCCGGGGAGGTCCATGCTGAATTTGGTCTTTGGGTGGACTGCTTTGGACGAAAGTTCGGGCAGCTGCTTGACGAGGTCGTTCAGGGGAGCCACTGTAGCGCCGAGGGCCTTGGGATTCTGCTCTGTGGTAAAGACGGGCACGTCGAGGATGCTGGCGGCCCTCAGCATGCGTGCCGAGGTGTTGGTGATGAGGTCAAAGTTGGCGATGGCGGTGCGGAAGCGTTCCTGCATGTCGCACAGGAAGAATGCGGTTTTGGGAAGCTCGATGCGAGCCGTGCGGAATGCTGCGCCTGCCATTGTGGTTGTCGGTACTGCGAGGTGGTGGTGGTGGTGGTGGTGGTGGTCGCTCAAGAGGGTGTTGGTTGCACTGCTGCTGCTGCTCCTCTCCGGCTCTTCCAGTGCGGGGAAAGAAGGCCCAACCGACCCGGCCGAACCGACCGCCCGGCCGATGTGGAGGCGAAATTTCAGTTTAATTTCGATAAACGAGATCTCACACTTTGACAAATCGGCGCGCGTGGCTAACGAGGATCGGCGTTGCAGGGTCCAAAAGCATCGGCGCGCGACACGCCGTTTTGGAAATATTCCGACTGCAGCGCGACGTGTTGCATGTCCAAGTGGGCGATGCTTTGCTTTGCTTTTGAGGGGAACGAGGTGGCAACGCGTGAAGAGAACAGCTCCGTGCGCATTGGCCATGGCCATGGCTGGAGTATTGCCAGATCGCCGATGCACTGCACCCACTTGGCCATGCTGTTGGCCGATGATAGCCAAGTGGACGCGTGCATATTCGAGGTGGCGAGCTTCGAAAGTGTGTGTTTTGTTTGCGGAAAAATCGCCACCAACACTCGCACACCGGACGTGGAATGCATTCCTCATCACCACCACCTCCATCCCGCAGCCATGATCGTCATCAACATACCCACAGACGCCAGCGTCTCGCTTCCTCCAGAGCCTCGTCCGCGTCCGACGTTGGACACCAATACATCCTCCGCATCCTCGTCCTCTTCATCGTCGTCACGATCCGACACTCCAGCCACCGGCTCCACTTCCAGACGCCTCTCCCGCCGCGTACAGAGCATGGCCGTCGCAAACCTCCTGCGCGACGAATCACCCAAGCCCTCCACCTCGGCCATCCCTTCGCCCGCCCCCGCCTCCACCTCCGACCTCAAGGCGCTCAACTACCAACTTCCCGCAGACATCGCCGTGCCCCCCTTCGCACAGTCCTCCAAGGACCGAGAGCGCGATCTCGCCCGCCTCTACGAGGCCGTCTCCGGTGCGCGTCGCATCGCCGTCATCTGCGGCGCAGGCATCTCCGTCTCTTCCCCCGCCAACATCCCCGACTTTCGCTCCGCACACGGCCTCTTTAAGAAGCTCAAGGAGAAGCATCCCACCGCAGGCCTCTCCTCGGGCAAGGACCTCTTCGACGCTCGTCTCTTTAGCTCAGAGTCCACCTCCGCGCTCTTCTACTCCATGGTCGCTGAGCTCAAACGTCTTGCAGACGAGGCGCAACCCACCATCTTCCATCGCTTCCTCAAGCGTCTCGATGACGAGGGCCGTCTTCAGCGCGTATACACACAAAACATCGACGGCCTCGAAGAGAAGGCCGGCCTCACTTTCGGGCTCGGCGAGGCAGGCGACTCCACCTCCACCGTCCGCGCCCTCGGCAAGCGCAAGCGTCTCGGCGCCTCGGACTGGTCGCGCTCCAAGTCCGATTCGGCCCTCCTCTTCGCTCACAAGCAGCAGCAGCAGCAATCTCTTCCCATGTTCCCGCGCACCATCCCGCTCCACGGCACCCTCCAGACGCTCACCTGTGCTCTTTGCAACCACAAGGTGCTCCTCGGCAACACCGTCCACCAGCACTCTGACCAGCGCGACTCCTTACCCGCCTCGCGCGAAGGTTCCGCCTCGCTCGGCCACGAGGAGAGCAAGCGCGCCATCGAGCTCCTCCAAAACGGCGAGGCAGTGCCCTGCCCGCGCTGCGTCACTGCAGACGAGGTGCGCACCTCCAACAACATGCGCTCCCGCGGCGTAGGCAGGATGAAGGTCGACATCGTCCTCTACGGCGGTCAGAACGAAGGCGCAGAACGCGTGGGTCAGTGTCTTCAGCGCGACATTTTGGGCTTGCGCGATCCCAACGAGCCGCCCGTGCCCGAGTCCGCCGCAGAGACGCGCGCACGCGAGCGCAAGGAGAAGAAGCAGGCCGCCAAGCTCGAGCTTGAAGCCACGCTCAAGCACGAATCGGCCAACGCAGGCGACGCCAGCATCGATTCGGAGAGCGCCATCGATTCCGACTTGGGAGCTCTCCTGCCAGCCCAGGACTCCAAGGATGACATCCTCGCGCGCGCCTTTGCCGATGAGGCCGAAGCAGAAGCGAGCGAGCCCAAGAGTGGCACTCAGGAATCGGCCGCAGCGTCCAAGAAGAAGGCCGCCCGCCCGCCGCGCCTCAAGCCGCTCCCGCCCGACCTGCTCATCGTCGCCGGCACCAGTCTCAAGGTGCCCGGCACCAAACGCATCGTGCGCGAATTCGCCAAAGCATGCCATGCCCAGGACGAGTGGCTCGTCTATTCCTCCGACGACGAACCGGACACCAGCACCGCCGAAGACTCCAGGAAGCGTCGTGCCACCCCCAAGCCCGACAAGAGTGTCAGTACTGGCACCGAGGAGGGCGGGGATGACCAAGACGACGAGATCCACGATCCCAGTGCGCCCATCCGCACCATCCTGCTCAACTACGATTTCCCCAATCCGGCGCGCGAGTGGGAGGACGTATTCGACGTGTGGATCCAGGGCGACTTGCAGCGCGCCGCGCTGTCGCTCTTCCCCGCCAAGTCTGTCGATGAAGCGGCGCCGGTGGAGGTGCAGACGATCGAGCAGGTGGTGCGCAGCCACACGTGGGCCCGATTTAGCGACTACCTCGACGAGCAGCGCAAGCTGGCCAAGAAGCAGAAGCGCGCCGCGCTCACCGATGCTCGCAAGGGCCGCTTCGATCGCACCGTCTCGGCGGCGGCCAAGATGGAGCGTACCCAGTCTTCCGCCACGCCTCCCGCGAGCGCGGCAGCGGGAACCAAGTCTGACAAGGCTAGGAGTCGATCTGAATCGCCCGTCAAGAAGCGTGCTGCATCCAGCGCACCTGCCAAACGTGGTGGGGGTGGGTTGAAGCGAAGCACCAGCAAGGCGAATCCGTTCGTGGCCGCGGGTGTTACGGTGGACATTGGCACAATCGCAGAGGAGGACGAGCAGGCGCAGGGAAAAGGACGTGACGGTGGCACGGTACGGAAGGACACGCCACCGTCGGTACAGCCTCCTTCCACCGCCATCGGCCGTAAGAGGTCGTGGGCCAGGTCGCAGACCATGCCCGAACAGCAGCTCGTCGTGCTCGTCGACAGCCAGGCGAAGAACTGCAGTGCTGCGACGTATGGAAAGCAAAAGCGCAAGGACGCCATGTCCAAGGCGGATAAGGCTAGGTGGGCCGCCGTGCAGAGCGGCACCGCCGAGGTGTAGCCGCGAAGCCCGACGCGTCTCTAAGCTCGATGAAGCACTAGTCGTACAGATAGTCCCAGCACCGATGGCGCGACGAGCCGAAGCTTCACTTAAACCTCGCGTGCGGTAATGCAAGCACTAGCATCGATGGCACGATGCGCCGAGTGCAAAGCTACGATTCTCGCTCGTGTGCAATGCGAGCATCAGCATCGATGGCCCCAAGCCGAGTGTGAAGCTTGCCTTGTCGCTCGTGCGCAGCAACCAAAAAGCGGTCGCAGTTGAGAGGAAGCGTAGGGCGGTTGTAGCTCTCCCCCGGTGCATGCTTGTGTCGAGATGATGGACTGGTTCCTGAGGAGCGAGTCGGGTGGGGCTCAACCCAGTTCGATCGCCGCAGAAAACGATGCTACAACGGTGTTGTCACACTTTGCGATGTGCCAGTTTCGCCGAGCCGGGGTGGCAAGGTAATGTCTTGAGCCGGACTTGCAAGCGGGCGGGGGTGGGACGCGTTGCATTGCGTCGTGCGTGTGCGTTGAGTCGACAGCCTCACCAGCGCTGGCCCCAAGACACTCTGATGGTGTCCAGCTGAGCTTGTCCACTTTGGCAAGGCAGGGGTGACGCATGACAATCTTTGACCTCACCATTGATACGGTGCGAGAAATACAGCAAACAGAAAAGAAAGGCAAAAATTGGGGCTCTGAAAAAGGGAGATGCCTAAACCTCCACACGGTGCAGCGATGACGGCTATCTTTCGACGACCATCAAGTAGCGCACATCCTCGCAGGGGATCTTACGGTATGAGCAGCTCGACCACCACCGCCGCCGCCGCCGCCGCCGCAGATGGGGAGGTGTGTGTGGACTGTGCACCCACACCCACCGCCACTGCCACTGAACAGCCTGTCGCCTCTGCAGCAGAAGACCCACTGGACGCCCAAACCTTCATCCCACCTCTCACCCTCTCGCCTCTGCACCTTCCCACGCCACTCGTCACCATCGAAGTAAGCCTTCCCCCAATCCTCCCTTCCCCCCTCTCTTATATGATATACTGACTTCGGGGGGTGGATAGTACTGTGTTCGGTGTAAGTTCGGCCTGCGCGCCAACTGGATGCAGCAAGAACTTCTGTCCACCTTTGCGCCCACCTCGGACTCCGCCGGCATTGGAGGGGTGCTGCTCGTTCCCAACGCACGCACCGAGGCCGCTGGCCGCTTTCGCGTCTACCTTATTCACCAAGGCGCGCAGAGGTTGATTGTGGATAGGAAAGTGAATGGAGGCTTTCCCGACGTCAAGGTGGTCAAGCAGAAGATCAGGGATGCTATTAGTCCCAGTAGGGATCTGGGACACTCCGACAAGCCCAAGGAATGATCCCACCACCCTGCAGACAGCAAAGCACACAAGATATGGCCGCTCAAACCTCGCTCTCGCGCCAGCCACGCGCACAACAAGCCTCGGCCTTGGGCTCGCTCTTGACTCGTGCTGGCACATCATCCACCGCACACGAGCGCCGCACCCAAGCTCTTCGCAGCTGCCATGCGTCCGAACCTCCTCCAGAGAATCTTGCAACGCCAAAAGGTTCTCATGCCGAGCAATCCTGTTCTCGCTCGGCGGAATTCCACACGAGATGCTCTATCAACCACTTACGCTGGAATTGTACCGCCAGAAAACCACATTGCTCAGCGTTCTTCCCGGTCGTCGAGTGGATAGGTCCGACGCAGAGCCACGCCGTGAGTCGGGTTGGGCCGCTTTGCTCGCTTTTGCTTGCCCTTGCAACCTTGCCGCACTGCACCTGGCTGTCCCCAGCGCATGCTGGCTGCATCAACGTCGCCAAAGCCGTTTCGATGCTCACCGCCACCATTGCACCTGCATCGGACACACAAACGACGTCGACGCTGCATCGTGCATTGGATGGACGTGGCTTTGCCATGCGCCATCCCACATTCGACTGGCCTACACGCCTTTGACTCTGGCCGTTCACATGGACCATCGCACGCTGCTCAGCCTCGTACTGTCCGCACACACACCTGCTTCTGCCGGGCGCTGCAAACAGAGCAAATCGTTCTTGTCCATTGGGGCGTGCGCCTACTGGCTGCGCGCATAGTTCCTTCCGGAGCTGGGTCTGCCGGGCGGTCTTGCGACCCAACCCATGGCTGCGGTAATGCCCCTGAGCAGTTCGGGCCTATACCGCGCCGCGGCCACCACCACACCCACAGCCGTACCGAATGTCATCCTCTCTGCCCACAGCGCCGATCTCTGACCCTGGCTCAGCCATCCGGGCTTAGCGCTCTCTGCCGTCGCAAACAGCGCGCGCGGGGCGACGTAGAGCGCCATCTCTGCGCGCTTGCGCTTCTCCTCGATAAAGATGCTGAATCCACACGCGATGCTCCCCAGCGCCTGCCCAATGCCCGCATCCCAAAACGTAAACGGCACTCCCGGCAACCATCGTGGCACCACCGAGCGCGCCAAGCAGATCGGGAACCAGTTGCCCACGATGAACGTCGCCAAAAACGCCGCCGACCTCGCCGCCCCCAGCAGCGTCTTGAGCATATTCGCCAGCGGGGCCGCCGCAAAGCCACGCGGATTGAAGAGCAACCTCGGCAGCAGATGCACAGGCACATAGATGGCCATGCTCATCCGCCAGCCGCGCATCCACCTGTAGAGCGCATTCTTGTAGCAATTCGCACCGCCCGTTCCACAGTGCACCAGCTCGCACGGCATACCCCCCATCTCTCCCCTGCCCCTCGGCCCCGCCGCGCCGTGGAGCACAAACCCATCCAGCTGCGCCACCTCCTGCCCCGCCGCGCGCTTGGCTGCTGCTTCTGCACGCGCCTGCTTGGCCATCTGACGCGCCTCTGCCGCGGTATTGGGCAACCTCGTGGGATCGCCCCACTGGTACGGATGGCCGAGCTCTTCCGCCAGACTCCCCAGCAGATGCACACCCTCGGGCGTCATCTGTTTGCTCTGATACGCCCAGTGGAGCGGCTTGCCGCTTCGGATGCAGCGCAGCGCGAGCAGCAGCCGCTCGTCCATGGTGGCGAGGTTGGTGATCCATTTCACGTACGTGGGCGGCAGACGCTCCGGGTGGTAGAACCACGACCACATGATCTGTGCGCAGCACACCACAAACACCAGCCCCTCGGTCTGGTCGGCCAGCCCGAGCGCCACGCTGCGCAGCATGGCTCGTGCACGCGAGCGCGGAGCCGCCGTCGCTGGCGCCGATGCACGAAGCCGGCTCTTGCTCGCAGCGGCAGGCGCGGCGAGCGCACGCACGAGCGTGTCCATGCCGCGCACGAGCGCAAACAGCGTGAGGTCGATAGTGGGGCTCGGCCTGCCCAGTGGCGGCTTCTTGCCCGGCTGGTGTGCCGCATCCTTGTCCGCTGCAGGTGCTGGATCTTGCGACGCGCGCGGAAGAGGCGTGAGCGTAGCCGAGGGCGAAGGCGGAGCCCTTGGATCCGGACTGGCCGGCACCGAAGGACTGACACCCTGCGAGCCCGGCGTGAGGCCCGGCGTAGCGGGGACGGTGAGGCTGGTGAGTCGCGAGAGAAAGTGCCCGGCGGGCGCGAGACTAGCGATGCGAGGCACGTTGTTGGCATTGAGCCTCCTGCCCAAGAATCCGAGGTTGGAAGGCCTGATGCTCTTGGGAATCCAACCGGGCGTGGTGTCGATGGTAAGCAGCGGAGCACCCGCTCCGCCTTGAGCGGGAGCCTTCTTGGCCTGGAGTGCAGCCTCGCTCTGGTGCTGAAGCATCATCATCGCCAGCGCCGAGCTGAGCGACGACGCGACAAAGGTTGCTGCGATGCGCGCCTGGCGCAGGGCATTGACAGTCTGCGCCTCGCTCGACGTCGCCGGGTTAGCCAGCTTGAGCGCATAGTACTTTGCAATGGGCCACCAGACAAGAGATTCCGAGATGCGCCAACCAGCCATGGCGAGGAAGCAGCTGATAGCCATACCGTTTGTGCCGAGCGCTACGACGAGCGCATTGGCGATGGCGTGAAGCAGCGTGGGCAGACGGTAGAAGCTGGGCAACACCGACTTGAAGCCGTCGAGCACGTGCGGCTTGGCATGCGGCTGACCGGACTCCTTTGCGTACCTTCGCTCTTCGAGCAGGCGCTTTTCGTCGGCACGGATGCGCTTGAGTTCGGTGGTGACGAACTTGATGAGCGCCTTGAGGATGGCGGGGAGGATGTCCATGACGTAGCCGAGTAAGTATGCCTTGCCCGCTGGCATGAGCAGCGACTCGAGGTGCTGGCGCGCGATGGTGGCGTTGCGCACCTGGGATGCTGGCGGAGCTGCCCGCGCCGCACGCTTTGCGACAGTCATGGCGGGCAACTTCCGATACACTCGAGATGATGGTAGCGAATGGGGAGGAGGAGGAGGCCAAGGAGCGGCGCGTCGAGAGTCGGCTCTCGCGGTTTGCCTGGGCTCCGCGTGAAATGCAGCCCTGCATGCGACCGTAGCCGGACTTGCCGATGCAGCTGGCCTGTGCATTTCTGCCTGTTCGGCTTAGTTTTTTCTCACGCTGCGCATCTGGGCGATTCGCTTTGACATCTGGCTCTGACAGCTGTTGACCGCGTGACGCTGCTCTTCACAACCACATGCTGGTATTGCTTTGCTTTGCTTTGCTTCTAGTCATGGCCGGCTTCAGCTCTCTGCTGGACGAGCGAATCGTCTTCGTCCACCACCGTGAATTGATGTCGAGCAATCATCACCGCTACGCCCTTGAGCCGGCTCTTGCGTGGCTTTTTGAGCGGTTTGTGCAGCAGCCGCTTCTCCGCCTCGTGCTCGCCCTGCCTCGCCAGTCGGTTGCGCACCTCGCGCTTGGGCGAGCCGTGCCGGTCGCGAGCCGCGCTCCACTTGAGTGTCATGCTGCGTCGTAGCCGTGTGCCCCCTCGTGCGGCGTCTTCGCTGGTGGTTTGGGTGCTCTCCGCCGCAGGAGCAGAGAGCTCGAGCTTGACCGGAGAGCGCTGCCAGATGCCCTCGTGCATGCCCAGCTCTTCCAGCCGCACGTTCTGGCAGCGCGGAGACGGCTCGATGTCGACAGTACTGTCAGTGGGCTCGGGGTGTGGCGCTCGCGATTCTGCTGCTCGGCACCGCATCCGACTGCGTGGCGTGACGAACGGCAGCAGACCCGGCGTCTCCATGCTACCCTCGCCGTGTTCGTCGCGCTCGGTCTGCGAGCTCTCCATCCCCGTGTGCACCGCCTTGGACATACGCAGACCCAGATACGCCGTGTGTTTGCCTGCACTTGGCGTGTGCATCTGGCCCGCATCTCCCGCCTCGATCCTGCTTGCTCTAGCACTCGCAGCCTCGCTGCACGCAGGCGAGGTGGCCGCCTCGGTGACCTCGTCGATCTGCGACAGCGTCTTGTGCGGGAACATGGCCTCGTGCTGCGCCAACAATACCCTCTGCCACTCTGCCTGGTCCATTTGCCCCGCGCTAAACGCGCCCTCGCACTCGGCCTCGCTCTCCTCCTCGACCGTATCCAGAAACGGCGCTGCTGCGAGCCGGACCATCTTGTAGCTCTCGATGATCTCGGCCTCTGACACCCCCTCCTCTTCCAGCTCGCAGAGCGGCAGGCTGATGTCGGAAAGATCGCCCGTCATATCGCGTGTCCATTCGCTCACCGCGGAACTGGATGCTCGCTCCTCGATGTCGACGTCGTCTAGCTCCTCGACTGCTTCGTCACCTTCGATGAGCGAATCTGCGTGCGATCCCATCCTGCGATGCTGTGGGGCTGCAGGCGAAGGCGAATGTCCCACATCGAGCAGCGACGACTGACACGTCCCTGCACTCGTCGACGGCGAACTCTCCACCCCCGCCCTTCTTCCCCACGATGCGCTGCGAACCAGTGTGCCGAGCTCGATCCCGAACGCGGACGCAAATGTGCGGCTGCGCATCTTCCTGACCACTGGCGAGTCGGCATCCCTGCCTCCCATCGCGCGCAACCGGCTCGAAATGCTGCTCAGCGAGAAGCCGCTCGATGCCGATCCTGTCCGTCGATGTCCTCTGCCTTCATCCCCTTCGAGGTGGGACGCATTGGCTGTGACGTAGCTCGACTCGGGGTGCACAATGACTGTGCCCCGGCTTGCATCTTCGAGCGCAGCATATCCTCGCGGGGGTGTCCTTTTTACCCCTGCACCTACCGGACGTGGTTCCGAAGCGTCGGTGCCGCGAACCAGCTCCATGATCTCGTTGAACAGCCTTGCTGCACCACTGCCCAGTGCCTGCGACTCTTCGTTCGAGAAGCTCGTTGTCGGTGTCGGGGCGGGCTCGTGTACACGCTTGGTGGGCGACCTCAAGTCGCTCTGCTCGTCCAGCTGCTCGCCCCAGCGTCTGGCGCTCCCAGGCGAGTCGTCCAGCCCCTCCGCCTCCTGCTGCGGTGCTTCGTGGTCGTACGCCGTCTCGTCGCCCGCGATCGCGTCGAGCGTGGTGACCGACTCGGCACGTCGATCCGAGATGCACGTATGCTCGCTATCCGCCGTCGTCTCTCGCGCTTGCAGTAATCCTCGTCCAGCCGCAAACGTCGCCGAGGATCCCCCCACCCTCCTTTCCTCCTTTCTCGGCTGTTCGGAGACGCTTTGCCGGGCAGGCAGGACTTCAAGCCTGGGCTTGGGATTGACGAGCAGATTGAGTGCGCGTACCCAGCTGCTTCTCGGCGCCACCCTGTCACCGCTCACCTTGCCCGCTGCCCAGTGCTGGCGCAAGTACGGCACGCTTTTCGCCGACGTCAGGCTGCTCCGGTGTGTTGCAGCGTAGCCGTTTTCCGCCTGGAGTGGGTACGAGTAGCAGCGCAAGTGGCGCACGCGTGACGGCGGTGCCACCACCACCACCGAGTCCGAGCCGTGCGTCGAGCAACTGTCCGCTTCCAATGTGGCCTCTTCAGCCTCGATTTCCGCTTCCCGAGTGCGGGGGCGAAGCCAGCCACGGGTGCTCTTGATGATGATCACCACGGCGGGGGTGCAAAAGCCGGCAACGACGAGGTAAGTCTGCTTGGCCGACGGTGTGATCAGCAGCGCAGTGCTGCTCAGTGCGACTGGCCACGCCAGTGCGCAGAGCGAGCCCAGCAGGCGCATCCAACGCGGTTCGTCTCGCACTTGCCCACCGCCCATCTCCGCATCGGCTGCAGCGCGAGCCGCCTTGCGTCGTGTTGATCGCGGGGCAAAATCCGACCACCCGTAAGTTTGCTTTTCCGCTACGTGCGTGTGCGAGGTCGGCTGGCTTTGATCCAATCCCGCCGCACGCGCAAACGAGAGCGTGGAGCGGTACGGATTGGCGGAGCTCGCGATGGCAGATCCGTACCCCGACGTAGGTGCCGTTCCCACATCCTGCCCTCCATCGTCCAGAATTCCGCTGACGATGCGTCCACCGTACTCCAGATCGACGCCCTGCCCCGTCTCTGCCTCTTTCGCTCCGCTATCCTGCGAAAACGATTGGACCTGGATACGCGACTCGGGAGGCGACGACACCGTTGCAGTCCGTTGCGGCACTGGCTTTGTGCTGATTTTCGTGCCCGTGTGGGCAAAGATAATCGCAGCCGCGAGGGTGAAGAGCAGCTGTATGGCGACGACCATGCCTTTGACCGCGGGTACATGTGCACAACCAACTCTCGCTCCTGCGGGGTGCGAAAACTCGCACTGCACACTCGTAATCGTCGCCGCACCGACAACCCCCACTGCCGCCGCGGCTGCAAGTGGAACCGCCTGCGATCTGCGCATCCTCCTGCTCAGCACGGCATTTGCTGCGAGAACTCCCACGAGTGCTTGCCGCAAAACGAGAGCGACGGTGGCGAAGAACGTGCTCGGTGTACCTGCGAACGCGGTTTGCACGATCGACTTTGAGCCCGGCGATATAGCGTCGTGGACTAGTAGCGGTAGGATTGCCAGTAGTAGCGTTGAATCGAGAAGATGGAGGTAGATCTGAGGGTTGCGCCCATCTGAGCGGCGCTTGGGTCGGCGCAGGAGCGAAAAGGTTGCGAAGCCCAGGATCACTACGCCCACCAGCACCGCCAGCAGCGACGCGAGCATGGATGCATCCACCATGATTCGAGTCAAGCCTGCATGCGAGTCGAGGGAGAGAACTGAAAGAAAGTGGTGGTCTCGGTGGAAGCGGAGGAAACCGATCGAAGGGGGAATCCTTGGCTCAACGGCAACGACAACGGCGGGACCACCAAGGCTGAGCGCTTTCATTTCATTTACGAGCTCGAACGGAAGCACCGCGGCGGCCGACCTGCGGGCAGTGCGCAGCGGGGCTTCATGTGCGTTGCGCCGAAAGACTGTCGGCCGCTGCTGCTGCTGCCGCCAAGTCACAGTGCAAGTGCTGTTCCCAAAGGATATGCGCAGACGGTGGAGCTAGAGGCTAATCCATGGCGATGCGCAGCAGCTGCGCAGATTCGGCATCGCCCCAACAGCTGTCGTCCCGCGGTGCGCGCCATCGAGATTTGTGTGATCGACACGATCCAACACTGACGCGTTTATCGGTCTAACACTTGATTTCCGACGCGCTCAGCGAATGCCGATGGCCTGGGCGCGGCGGAGCGAGGAGGGAAGGAGCGAGATCAACACCTTTTTTTGGATCCAACACCCACACGCGCGCGCTTCTGGTTTCCTCCTCACCAACACCACCACCTTTCTGGACCGCAACCATGGGCGAATCACGCACCGAACTCATCAACTGGATCAACGAGCTGCTCGGCTTCTCGTACACCAAGGTCGAGCAGTGCGGCTCCGGTGCAGCGTACGCACAGATCATCGACTCGATCTACCTCAACGTCCCGCTCGTCAAGATCAAGTTCGATGCCAAGCACGACTACGAGTACATCAACAACTTCAAGGTGCTCCAGGATGCGTTCAAGCGCAACCGCATCGACAAGCCCATCCCCGTCGACCGTCTCATCCGATGCAAGATGCAGGACAACCTCGAGTTCCTCCAGTGGCTCAAGAAGTTCTGGGACATGAACTTCCCCGGCGAATCCTACGATGCCGAAGCACGAAGGATGGGTGCTGCAGCTGCACCACCACCGCTCGTGGGGGCTGTCAGCGTAGGTGCTGCACGCACCGCACCTGCCACCGCACGAGCTCCCGTACGAGCCGCTGCTGCAACACGGCCCTCGGCAACTGCCCCCGTTCGAAGAACAGCCGCGCCCGCAGCATCCGCAAGGGCAGCACCACCCCAAGTTCCCAACGAGACCATCCACGCGCTCACGCAGCAGATGGACGAGATGAAGGTCAGCGTCGACTCGCTCGAAAAGGAACGCGACTTTTACTTCGCCAAGCTCCGAGACATTGAGATCCTCGTCCAGGAGCGTCTCGCCATCCTTGCCGAGCAGTATCCGCCACCCGAGGAGGGCGCCGAGGAGGAAGAACCGCCCACCGAGGAGCACGAGAGCCTCCGACAGATCCAGGCAATCCTCTACTCGACAGAGGAAGGTTTCGAAGTGCCAGATGCCGCAGAGGTCGCACAGGACGAAGAAGAGATGTTCTAAAACACACACACACGCAGAGCACACTTGTTGAAAGTCAAAAGAGACCAAATTGTTCAAGTGCCAGAATTGCGTCTAGGCCGAGGTGAGCGAGCGTACGTCCATGGGCGAGAGCCTCTTGGGCGGGGGAAGTTTGCACTGCGGCTCAGCCACGAGGGTGTCCGCCGTGGTCGGCGTTTGGGCGCGTTGCACTGGTGGTTGAGGTGGGGGATAAGCGTAGTACGCTTCGGACGAGCTTCGGCTTCGACCATAATAGGCGTGACTATACGGATGCGCGTACTCTCTCCACCTCGGCGATGGAGACAGGGGTGGAGGCGAGTGAGCCGGCCGGACCGATCGATCGTTGCGCTCGTACGACCTGGCGAGGCTGCGTTGGTTGGCGTGCCATTCGGCGGTAAGACTTCCCCTCACCTGTCGGATATCCTCTCTTGCCGCCTCGTGCGTGCCGAGCGTCTGGCTTCTCGACCGAATCGAGAAGCTTTCCTTCTGACTCGACACCAGCGCAGGCGTCAACCTTTCCATGCCCCTCGACATCGTGTCTAGATGCGTCGCACTTCCCAGCCCCGTATACGTCGGCGCAGCATACTCTGCACGGGGAACGTCGATCCTCAATGCGCTCCGAGCCGCTTCTCGGGGGCTTGTCTTGGACGCCGGGTTGAGTGCGATCCGAATCGTGTGTCTCCTCCACGCCCTTGTACGCTCATCCTCTCCATCCCACCCAAACCTCCCCTTGCCCGTCGCGCGCATCTGTGCATGCATCTCCTCGAGCGACACCGGTCCATACACCGCCCTCGCCTGAACCGCCTCGATCATCCGCTTCTTCCCCACCTGCCGTCGATTCTGAAACCAAACTTGCACCTTCCTCGGCGAGACTCCGAGCTGCTGGGCCGCCGCTTCGCGCAGCTGCGTCGAAGGGAAGTGCGTCTTTTCCAGAATCTTGTAGAGAGTTTTACTCTGCTCGAGCGAGAGTAGCCTTCGACTTCGCTGTGGCTGGTCACCCGGTTTGGCGTCGCCAAGACTGTCGGACCACTCGTCGCTTTCGAGCATGTCTTCGTCGCTCAGCGACACCGAGGCGGGGGGTGGCGGGATGGATTGCATGGGTGGAAGTCGGGTGGTGGGAATCGACATGGTGTACGGACGTCCAAAGTGCGCAGATGGTGCGATCGCGAATTGAAGCATTGTTGCGCGGGATATATACGATCCTTCAGCCCCAGCAGAGCAGTGCAAAGCAGAGCAAAGTCGATCCCAGCCAGAGAAAGAGGTGGGAGCAGGACGCCCGTGCGTGGGAAATACTGATCGTCGTGTAGCGAGACTCTTTGGCTCCCACGGCAGCAGCAAGGAGGATCGCGAACCGTGCGGTGCAATTCAACCAACGACGCGAGGCGATCCAAGCGCTGGTATTACGCGAGCGATCCGAGTTCTTTCCCGTCGATGCCTCTTCACTTGCGCGATACGCAGTCTGCCGTGGCTATGCTTATGCGTTGTATCTATCCGATCGAGTTTTGCACAGAGAGAGTGAGGAGGGGAGAGATCAAAGACCGAATGAATCTGGGGGGCTTAGGAGGGAAGGGGGGGGGGGGGKGCGACACCTTCAATTTTAATACCGCTTCATTCAGCCGCACGCGCCGTTTGAGGGCTCGATTGGCTTGCGCGATGGAATGAAAGGGCCAAGAACGCCAGCTCCATCCCGCCACTGTGTGTGTGTGTGTGTGTGTGTGTGTGTGTGTGTGTGTGTGTGTGTGTGTGTGTGTGTGTGTGTGGTGCGAGTGGTGGGCGGGAGGAGCGGATGGTTGAAACCGCGCGGAGCGGGAGCCGCCTCACCCACATTCTGCCCTTTGTTCTTAGCGCGCGGGCCCCGAGCTCGTCTTTGACCGCACCCAAGGCCAGCGTGGCTTTTGCGGGCCACCCAAATGAAACGATCCAAGCGGCATTGCGACGCCACAATGAACAGGCACGCCCAATGCAACAGCTTGGATCTCGCTGCCCATCTCACTCGCCCGAACCGATGCGGCCACGACGTGCATGAATAGCGAGCGCTGCTCCAAAAAAAAACCAAAAAAAAAACAAATCTCAACCAGCCTCGGCTCGAGGTCGGGCATTGTTTGACATCATCCCAACCTGCCACCCCCCTCATCACTCGGTCAGAAGGCACGGTGCAAACGGTCGGACCGGATTTCATGATTGCTGCATTTGAAGGACCGCGCATGGATCTCTCATTCATTCCTCCAACGATTCGAAGGGCTGTGCTGGAGGCAAAGGGCGAGGCGCAGTGGGTTGATGAAACGCGCACACCTTGTGGCGGCGGCGCCTGCACCACCGGTGACCAAACCTGCATTGCTCGGCTTCGAATACTCGTCTCGAACCCGCCCCACTTCATCTCGCCCTTCAACCCACGCAACCGCGACCGGGACCGGCCTTCCAGCCCGCTCGAATGCTGCTGCTGCTGGCGCACGCACCCTCTGCCCTTATTCTTGGCTTCGGCAACGTCGCTGCGCACGTGCAACATGAGACAAAGGGCGCAAAGCAAATCCATCGAAAGATTCGCTTTTCCCGCCTACCAGCCGAGTCTGGATTTCAGGCACAAAGGGGATCTCGTCCAAAAAAGCTTTCTTTTTTCGAAATCACGCTGGCTTCCCACGCTCGGTATCAAAGGGAAACCCTTCTACACAAAGAGAAAGCCATGAGAGGATGCGCATTGGCAAACGCAGCACAATAAACAGGCATAAGGCGAGTAGCGGCCAAATGAAAAGCGAGGTCGGGCATCCGAATCACGCCGTGAGCTTGCGTTCGAGGCGGAACACCGAAACCGCCGGCGTGTTCGGATAGGTCGGCGGCGTTTCGCGCTCGCGTTCCGCCGCCGGCACTTTCTCCTCGTCTTGACGATGCATGGTGTCGATAAGCCGATCTTCATCCTTGCCTTGTGCCATAATGATTCCGTTGGCTACAGCATGGATATGCGCCGCGGCAATGGCGACAAACACCACCGCTAGCACGACCACCATGATCTGTGCGAGGATTTTGATCGGCGAGCTGTCGAGTGCGTCGGCGATGGCGTTGGTGGCAGTGGCGAACCCGGTGATAGGGAACACGGCCGCCCACCACGCCAAGATGAACTGCACATTCCTCCGCTCTGTCAGCAGAGCTGCGGCGATAGCGGCGAGGGTGATGAGGTAGAACCACGCCGCCACTGTCCAGAGCAGGATGCTTGCAGCGAGCGCGCCGATGAACAACGTCTCGTATGTCGATGCCGGTAGGCTTGGCAGCGGTAAGGCGGGTAGAATTCGCTGCATCTCCTGCGCGAGTCCCAGCAGGCAGATGATGGTAAAGGCTGGTGGACCACAGCACATGAACAGGCCCGGTCGTGCACGTGCCGGTGGGAAACCTTGCGTCATGAGCCGCAACAACAACACCGCATACATCATGCACGACACTGTATACCCCAGCCCCTGACACGTCAATCCACCTATGTCCCAACAGCACACATCAGCAATCTGGTCCTTTTTCCGAAAGCTCGGAGGCGGGCGCGGGAGTGGGGCAACTTACAAATGGCAATATTGAGTGCGCTCTCTTCCGTCTGTGTCGGCACCACCGCTACGGCTACACTTCCACACAGCATAAGCGGGAAGACAGGGAGCACCCAAGCCGGGTTCATATGGTGCATGCTCCCCTCCGCCCTTGCCCACAGCACCGTGTAGCACCCCACACCCACCACCAGCGCCGCTGCAAAATACACCCAAAATGCCACCTGGAACGCCGTCCTCAATCCACCCCCTACATCCCTCCCCGCGACCGCCGCAAGCCCGTTCAGGACCGTTGCGGCGGCAAGAACAATGGTGGGGACAAAGAGGCACTCGATGGGGTGGGAGAGCGTATACCCCACCCGCGCAGGTGTGCACGTAAACCGCACCACCTGCAGCAGAATCAGTGCGATAAAGTAGAGCATGTTGAGGATGAGTAGGGCGATGCCGATGCGGTGGAGCGGGGCAGAGTCGATGATGCGCGAGAGCAGCAGGTTCGAAATGCCGCCGAGCGACATGCACGACGTGAACCATGCACACGTCATGTGCTCCACCCTTGCCAAAACCTTGGTCATTGTCGTAGCTGTCCCAAAGAGAAGTGCGGTCGATGAGCGGATGCCTTCTCACAAAGGAGAGTGCGAGGTTGGGATATATATCTTTTCTCCCTGCCTTGGAGTGGTACCACCGAATTGGGTCGCACGCCATGGCCATTCTATCGCACTCGGCTTCAATTTCGACCCATCGCAGTAACCTAGTGGGACGTTCATTGCTTGGCGCTCGCTAATTCACATGAAATCGGCATCCCCATGCCGCCACCGGGGAAGCCATCCGAACCGCAGTGTCTTTTGCTGATAACGACCTTGGGTCTTGCTCATGCGGCTTGGGCACGTTTGGCGCTACTCCTCACGCGTGCATCGAAACCCGGGAGCAAGGGGCAGACAGTGGGTTCGGTGAAATAGCTTCCTCGCTACTGCAACCCGACGTAGCTTCGAGCCAAGACTGCACTAAATTGGCCCCTCCTCAAGCTTCGGTGTCTTAGCGGCTGTCTGATAGTGCCTGCTTGGCGGTGGACCCTGCCAAGACCCAGTCGCTGATACGGAGAATTTTTTCGAGCAGGCCCAAAAGTCCACGCTAAAAATCTCCGAACCTCCTCAAACCAAGTTTTTAAAGACCTAACATCGAAGCGAAATTGTGCGCATCGCGGCCAAAATCGATAACCCCAAATCTTGGCCCGAGACGACGTGTTGGACTCGCGTATCGTATGATGTATCGCCGCCACTCCTTCACTCGGCGCCGGAATGTCGTCCTGTGACAATTTCTGCATGCAAAGTATCGAGGTGCAAATAAGCTCTTTGGTGGCTTTTCTGAGAGATGACAACCTTTGCAAAGCACCGCGAATCTTGAGCTTGACACACTTTTCGAGCTGCCGAGTTGGAGGGCAAAGACGGTGTTGCGACTTTTGGGGGGGGGGGGGGGCAGAGCGGCGTCGGAAGAAAGGCTGACAATCGGGATCCACGCGATACGCCCCAGGTTAGCCGCCAGCCAACAATGTTGAACTGTCGGTCGGGAGTGTTCGAATCGGGGTGCAGTTGGGCGATTGGAGGCAGGCGTCGAGTCACGGTGTGGGCCAAGGCTGGGAGCAAATCGGGACGAGACGTGGAAAGATGCGCTGCATGCAACGCACTCCGAGGCTGCATCCGCGCGCGCGCAGGCGAGCAGAGAGACGCGTTGGGGCGGGCGGAAAAAAGGCACACTTTCTCCCAAGCCTCGGCTGCGTCCGTGCTGGCGCGTTTGGGTTTCCCCAGCCTATGAAGCCTGCGAAGCCTGGTGTTGGGGGAAATGCGCGAGTGCACGGTCGTCCCTTCTCAGCCCGCCCCTTGGTCTCGCTGATCCACTTTCTTCTTCCAATTCTTTCCGACCCTCACACTCCCACCATCTCTTCCCCCCCTCCTTCGCCCCTTCAACAGGTCCTTTCCCACACCGTATATCGACTAAAATGGCGCCGCAACAAAAGGGCTTTTCGTGGTCCAACATCGCCGTTGGTTCCATCATGAACATCGCCGAGGTACGTTCCCCATCCTTGCCCTCATTCACCTCCGATCCTCTGGCAACTGACATTGTTTCCCCCCCTTGTGCATGGCAGGTCACGACGCTGGGTCAGCCTCTGGAGGTGGTCAAGACGCAGATGGCGTCGAACCGACAGCAGACCATGATGCAGGCCCTGCGCACCGTCTCGTCTCGCGGCGGCATCCTGGGCTTCTACCAGGGTCTCATCCCGTGGGCATGGATCGAAGCCTCCACCAAGGGTGCTGTTCTGCTCTTCACCGCAGCTGAGGTCGAAAAGGTTGCCAAGAACGCCGGCTTTTCTGCGGGCTCGGCTGGTTTGCTCGGTGGTATGACGGGAGGCATTGCGCAGGCATATGCAACCATGGGCTTCTGCACCTGCATGAAGACCGCCGAGATCACACGCCACAAGCAGGCCGAAGCGGGCATCAAACCGCCTTCCACCTGGGCCGTCTTTGCCGACATCTACCGTCGCGAGGGACTCAAGGGCATCAACAAGGGTGTCAACGCCGTGGCGGTGCGTCAGTGCACCAACTGGGGTTCGCGCATGGGCTTTGCGCGTCTCGCCGAATCGCCCATCCGCAGCCTCTCGGGCAAGTCGGAGAAGGACAAGCTCAACGCAGCCGAGCGCATCGCATGCTCTTCGATCGGCGGTGCACTCGCCACGTGGAACCAGCCCATCGAAGTCATTCGCGTCGAGATGCAGTCCATGGCCAAAGCAGCCCCCGGCAGCAACCGGCCCGAAAAGCTGACGATTGGAAACACCTTTGCCTACATCTACAAGGAGAACGGCATCAAGGGCCTCTACCGCGGCGTCACACCACGCATCTTCCTCGGCGTATGGCAGACCATCTGCATGGTCTCGTTTGCCGACTACGTGCGCGAGTTCATCGGCTCCAAGTAAAATTTTTCCCCCCACCTCCTTATCACTTTGTATATACCTTTCCCCGCACACACACACGCAAGAACCGTTTGGCCATGTTGAATTGGCTGCGTGTCTACCATGTTGCGGAGGATGGGAGGGAAGCTCCTTCGGCGCTTACGATGGACTTGGCAACGAGCGTGGCCGAGACGACGCATCCCTCGAGCAGTGGAATGCCCGAGGCCCACGAACCGGCGACCCACACCTGGGCATGCTCGGTGGCCGCACGCACCGGCTGGAGCGGTCCGAGCTGCAGCTGGGTGCCACCCGCCGTCTGCACCGCATCTGCATTGCTGGTGTGGCGGATGGTGCGCGTGAAGAGTTTCTGCCTCGCCACGTGCGCACGCACATCGAGCACCGCACGTTCAAACGCCGCTCTCGACAGCACGCTATCTTCGCTCGGTTCGAGGGAGCGGTGCGGATTGGTGGTCTGCATGACCACGCGCGCATAGCTGGGTACACGCAGTACATGCGTCGCCATCGTATGCCCCTCCTGCCCCGCCTCCGTATCGCTGCTGTCCGAACTCGAATCCGTCCAGTCCGAACCCGCACTTGCTCTCCGACCCAGACCCATCTCGCCCGATGGCGCCGGAGCGGGCGAGACGAGGTTGAGGTCTCGCCAGTCGCGCCTGTTCACGGGCAGCAACGTGCGATCCGTATGGTTGACCACCACACTGCGTTCGTACCGCACCGTCCTCAGCGCCTCCACCACCTCGCGCACCCGCCGTCTTTCCGCAACGTCGCCCAGCGAAGCTGCATACGCCTCGAGGAATCGTGCGGTCTGGTTCGCCTGCGTCGCAAAGATGACGTGGTCAAACGGTCCATGTTCCCTCGCGTCGTCGATGCACGTCGTATCCGTCCCAGTCGATGCGCTGCTGTTCGACGGCTCGCGCGACATCTGTGTGCCCTCGGCATGGTGCATGACGCTCAGCCACGCCCGGCCGTGGCGGTGGTGCACTCGACACACCTGTGCGCGCGTCCAAACCCTACTTTCGTCCTCGCCCGGCGTGACGTGGACCAGCAGCGCGCGGACCACCGTGCGCACACCGTCTTGCACAACAAAATGATCCCTGCCGAGGGTGAGTGCGACGTAATCGAGCACCTCCGTCGCGGGCGACGCCCACACTGCGTCGAGCGAGCACGTCATGACTGCGCTGAAGAGCGGCGCAAGCGTCTGCTCTACAAACCGCTCGTCCAACCCCGCCACCCTTCGCAGCACCATCTCCGCCATCCGCTCTGCACCCCACCGCAGCTTGGACGAGCCCCGTGCGGGTCGCGCGGGGAACGGATCGCGCACGAGGTCGCGCAGCGTGTGCGTTCGCAGCGGATGATGCGCATCCGCCGTATGCCCAAGCGTACTATGCCACAGCGCGATGATGAGCAGCTGCACATAGCCCAGCACCACCACGACGAGCGAGCCAAAGTAGACGCGGCACCTACGCACGCACTCGAGCACCGCCGACAGCCTCACGTATCCTTGCTCCCCTTGCTTGCGCAGCCGCATGAGGTTGTGCGGGAGGCTGATACCGCGCACGCCGTTGGCGCCGTTATACAGCAGCCTCGGCTCGGGCGCCTTCCTTTCCGCCTTCACCGCGCTTGCTTCGGCGATCCTCGCAAAGCTGTAGGTGAAGTTGGTTTTGCGCGCGCGGATGCCCAGATGGCGATACAGCGCGAGCAGCTGCGGATAGTATCCACCGGTGAATGCCCGCATGGGTACATCGATGCGCATCCAAGTCGCCACATCCGTTGCCTTGTCGGACTTTGCGTCCAGCCTGGCGCGTTTCACCAGGCGCGGCGGTGCAGCTTCGGGCTGCTGTGGGGAGGCTGGGGATAATGGCACGGTGATGCTCGCGCTGTCCATGCCGAGCGTGGGTGCGCGCTCAAAGATGTCGACGCTGATGCGCGGTGCATCGGGCGCGTGCGGTTGCGACGCCGTGAGCAGGTAGGTGGCTACGAGCCCCGTAAGGCCCGATCCGACAATGGCCACACGCACATGCCTGCGCGGTGCTTCCGATGGCAACGACATGCTTCCGTGGGCTTCCGTCAGAGGTGTTCCGAAGAGAAGTGGCGGCTAGATGGGTGGGTATGAAGCTCGAGCTTAATGCGCCGGTCATGCGGAACGCGTCATCTGGGCCGTGCGCGTCTACACCCCTTGCAAAAGTTGTGGAGTGATCGTATGGGCAGCGGGCGTCGAAGGATGTGGCGCAGGTGATGACGACGCTGCGAATCGTGAATGGAGCCAAGGCGAAGAGCGGCTGCCCGTTGGTGGTGACCAGCCGACGTGGCCGGTTGCGTCGGATCGGCTCCTGCCATCACTGCGGCGGGTCCTTTCTGCGGCTGCGCAGAGCAGCTCGGCCCGACCGAAGCGAAAAACTCAACTCACGATCCATCACGAGGCCGCGCCTCTCTCTCTCGTCGTGCGAAACCCTGACGATCCCGTGCACGCCGTCTCGGGACTCGAGCCACGCCCTCTCAAGACCCTGAGATTTCTTATTTTTCGATTTTTTCATTTTCAATTCTGGCTTTTTTGGGCGTTGCGGGTCGCGGGCTGCCCGATTTCTGTCACATCGGACGATCCGAACACGCCGCCAGCCGCAGCATCAACGCAGCATCGGCCCGGTACCGACAGCCCTTTCTCACGAACGGAAACGAGGCGTGGGAAAGCTCGTGCAGTCGATTCGGCTGAGCGTGAGACTTCATCGACACGGCTTTGGAGTGAGCACTGTACGGCATGAAGCGCTGATGAGTCCGCGGTGACCTTCGACTCGACATGAAATTCTCGCAGAAAAAAAAAAAAAAAAAAAAGGCGAGGGGCGAGAGTGGAGATTTTTCTGCTCGGGGTTGGATGCGCGCAGCTGGGCGCGGGTGTCGGGTGACAGGTGCGTGGCTGCAGCGAAAGATCAAAAGTGCAATCGGCTCAGCCCGACCAAGGCTCAGCGCATCGTCGCTCATTGCTCCCATCTCGCTTTGCCCATCTCGCCATCGTCGATTGACATCCCAGCACATCGCAGATCGCAGCGCAGCGCCAGCCCGCAACGCTTCCGATCGAGCCGGCTCCATACGCACACGCACACCATGGCCGACTCCTCGTCGACATGGAGGAGCGGCTCTTCCAACGCGAATCCCTCCAGCACCACCACCACAGCTAGCGCATCGAGCAACTGGGGCAGAGGTTCCTCCGCCACTTCCTCGGCAGGCACTACGGCTCCCGCTTCTCAAGCTGCCGCCAAAAAGAAGCCCGGCACCAACCGTTCCAGAGGAGGAGGAGGAGGAGGAGGAGGAGGAGGAGGAGGAGGAGGAGGAGGAGGAGGAGGCGCTTCCAAGTCGGCGGCCAAAGACGCTCCAGCTGCTCCCGCCGCTCCTTCCACCTCGTCGTCGTCAACGTCTGGCTCCCACTTCAAATCAGGCGCTCCCACCAAGACCACCAAATTCCTCCCCACCCAACCGCTCCCGTACCATTCGCTCCAAAACATCAAAGACTACTACCACGGCCTCCTCGACAGCGGCCTCGTCAAGAAGGCATGGCTCGACAACCCCAAAAACCCCATGCAGAACTACGTCCTCCACCGCACAGGCACCTACCCCGTCTACAACGTCGAAGAGGGACAGGTGGAGGGCAGGCGAGACACCAACTTTCGCTGCACCCTCAACTTTGATCCAGAGTACGAGTGGAGCGTCCACGGCGATGCAAAGACCGCCAAAGATGCAGAGCGCGTAGCCGCTCTCCATGCCGTCCTCTTCCTTCAAAACGCAGGCGACATCCTCAACAAGACTCCCACCGCATCCGCTCCCGCACCGCTCGTCGCCCAGAACCAGGGTCCCACGGGCAAGCTCTCCGACGGCTCCGAGCTCACCGTGCAGCGCGCCCGCGAGTTCATCGATTTCTACTGCAAGCGCTTCAACCTCGGCAAGCCAGACATCCGCCAGTCCGCCGGAAAGCAGGGCAAGCCCAAGCGAGGCGCCTCCAAGTCGTCCGCCGCTGCAGCCGCCAGTCAACCGCACGCCTCCATGTACATCGCCGGCAACGAGATCGGCGCCGCCACCGGCAAGAACAAGAAGCAGGCCGTCGCCAACTGCTACCTCGAATCCGTCGCCTACATCGAGTCCACCGACGCCTCGCTCTGGAAGACCTTCAACCTCCTCCACAAGCCAGGCATGTCCATCAACAAGGCGCCCCACGTCACCTTTGCAATGAGCGACGAGCTCGACGACTCGGTACAAAACATCTACGACACCATGATCCGCAGCAAGATCTACGCAAAGCGGCCCCGCACCGCCGCCGTCGTCCCCGGCGAAGACCCCAACGCCGCCTCCACCGACGCCAACGACGAGCTCGCAAAGAAGCGTCAGATGCGTCAGCAGCGCGCGCGCCGCTTTAACCAGCAGTTTGGCGCCACCGAAGACTCGCTCCAGCGCAAGAGCGAGCAGCTCGAGCTCGCCCTCGGCAACTACTACTCGGACGACGCCATGGCCAAGATGCGCGACCAGCGCCAAAGCCTCCCCGTCTCCCAGAAGCAGTCCGACGTGCTCGTCAAGGTCGAGCTCAACCAGGTCACCATCTGCATGGCCGCCACCGGCTCCGGCAAGACCACCCAGATCCCCCAGATCCTCTTTGACGACTACATCCTCCAGGGCAAAGGCGCAAAGTGCAACATCATCTGCACTCAGCCCAGACGTATCGCCGCCATCAGCGTCGCCGAGCGCGTCGCCAAGGAGCGCGGCGAAAAGCTCGGTCAGACCGTCGGCTACCAGGTCCGCTTCGAGGCAAAGCCGCCCCAACCCAACGGCTCCATCACCTTCTGCACCACCGGCGTCTTCCTCCGTCGCCTCCAGTCCGCCCTCGGCGACGCAGAGTCCTCCAACACCTTCCTCGACTCCATCACCCACGTCGTCATCGACGAGGTACACGAACGCGACGTAGAGACCGATCTGCTGCTCGTCGTCATCAAGCGCCTGCTCGCAGAGCGGCGTCGTCTGGGCAAACGCGAGATCAAGGTGGTGCTTATGAGCGCAACCATCGACCCTACGCTCTTCCAGAGCTACTTTGCCAACGACTCGGGCGTCCCCGCCCCCGTCGTCGAGATCCCCGGTCGCAGCTTCCCCGTCCAGAAGCACTACCTCGAGGAGACCGTGCGCAACCTCGAGTCGCTCCGCCTCACTCCCCAGATGGGCGGTTGGGTGTGGGGCGAAAAGAACGTCCGCGAATACCTCGAGCGCGAGATTCACCAGCGAGGCGGCTCTGTCTCGCGTAGCAACAATAGCAACTACAACAGCGGCTCGAGAGCGTACGGCCACGCGGCGATTCAGGCTCAGGCCGCCGCCGATGAGCCCGTCGACCCCATGGCAGACCAGGTGGACGACCTCGAGATCCCTTACCCGCTCGTTGCGCTCATCATTGCCTACGTGCTCTCCATCTCGGACGACGGCCATGTGCTCGTCTTCTTGCCGGGCTGGGACGAGATCAAGGCCGTCAATCTGCTGCTCACCGACACCCAGTACCACCCGCTCCTGCGCACCGACTTTAACGACCGCGATCAGTTTGAGATCCACATCCTCCACTCCACCATCCCCGTGCAGGAGCAGCAGGCCGTCTTCGAGCCCGTGCGTCACACGGGCATCCGCCGCATCATCCTCGCCACTAACATCGCCGAGACCTCCATCACGATCCCCGACGTCGTCTACGTCGTCGACACGGGCCGCGTCAAGGAGAAGCGCTTCGACCCGGAGCGCCACCTCTCGAGCCTCGTCTCGGCCTGGGTCGGCACCTCCAACCTCAACCAGCGTGCGGGTCGTGCCGGTCGTCATCGTGCGGGCGAGTACTTTGGCGTGCTCAGCAAGGCGCGCTACGACAAGCTCAAGGTGAACCAGACGGTCGAGATGAAGCGCACCGACCTCAGCAACGTCGTCATGCACATCAAGGCGCTCGACATCCCCGGCATGGAGGTGGAGGACGTGCTGGCATCGGCCATCGAGCCGCCCGCGCCCGAGCGCGTGCTCGCCGCCATGGAGAAGCTCAAGATGGTCGGCGCGCTCGACATGTACAAGAACCTCACCTCGCTCGGCCGCGTGCTGCTCCAGCTGCCCGTCGACGCGCCCATGGGCAAGATGTGCCTGTACGGCGCCTTCTTCCGCTGCCTCGACCCCGTGCTCTCGCTCGCCGCCATCCTCACCAGCCGCGATCCGTTCATGGCGCCCATCCATCTGCGCGAGGAGGCCGAGATGGTCAAGGACCGCTGGTGTCCGCCCGACTTTCGATCGGATGCGCTCTGCGTCCTGCGCGCCTTTACGCGCTGGTGGGAGATGCAGTCGCGCGGCGACTATGCGGCTGCGAACCGCTTCTGCCAGGACAACTTCCTGAGCAAGATCACGCTGCTCCAGATCCAGCAGGTCAAGGAGCATCTCTTCCAGTCGATGGAGAAGGCCGACATCATCTCGGTCATCCAGGCGAGCCACGCCGGCGGCGGCGGCAACGGCAACGGCAACGGCAACGGCAACGGCAACGGCAACGGCAACGGCGTCTCGCACTATTCGCGCTTCCGCCGGCCGCGCGAGACGGACGCCGAGTTCAACACGAATTCGGACTCGACATCGGTGCTGGCGGCGCTGGTGGCGGTGTCGTCGCCGCCCAACTTTGCGATCCGGAGCGGCAAGGCGAGCTACCGCACGTCGCAGGACAAGTCGTGCCTCATGCATCCGTCGTCGATCTGCCACACCAAGTTCACCAAGCACAAGCCGTGGGATGCGGCCAACATGGGCGAGAAGGAGATCTTTGCGTTCAGCGAAAAGATCCGCAACGCGAGCGGCAGCGCGGGCAACAATGCGTCGACCATGCTGCGCGGATGCACGCGGCTCGATCCGCTCACCTTCATGCTGTTTGGCGCCACCGAGGTGCGCGTGCTGGGCGAGGGCGTCGAGTGCGACTTTTGGCTGCCCATCACGGGCAACACGGACTCGCTCGACAACCTCGAGAAGCTGCGCTCCATCATGGACGTCATCATGCTGCGCGTGTTCGAGGGCATCGGCAAACGCCGCAAGGACTCGTCTTCGCAGGCGCAGCGCGGCTCCAAGCGCGTGGAGGACGTGGACGAGTACGAGGGCGGCGACGACGAGGACGAGGACGAGGAGCTGGGCGACCGCACGGATCTGTCGCTCTCGGCGCAGGAGATCGGCGAGTTCGAGTACATGAGCCAGGGCATCGTGCACATCCTCGACGGCTATGCACAGGAGCGCGGCTGGGCTTCGAGCAGCCGTGGCTCGACGCGCCCGGCCAGCCCGGCCTCGTTTGGAATGGGCGGTCTGAGCCTGCAGGACGTGGGTGGTCGACCGAGCGCGGTTCCGAGCCAGGTGTACGGGGCGGGCAGTCGCGGCGGCTCGTCGGCCAATCTGGCGAGCGCACCCATGAGCGCCCCCACGAGCAACGGAGGCAGTCGATGGACGAGCCGCTCGCAGACGCCGGATCTGCCGCACCCGCCTGCGCCGTCGAGCCATGCGCCGAGCGTGGCGGCCAGCACGGCGACCACGGCCGCAAGCAAGAGCACGGCAGCAACGACGGCGGCGGACGAAGCTGCGGCAGATGCGCACGAGCAAGGTGGCGGTGGCAGCGGCGACAAGGCCAAGGACAACTGGCGCGCGCGAAGCGGTGGACGTGGTGGGCGCGGTGGCGGCGGTCGAGGCGGAGGCGGACGTGGCGGCCGCAGTGGGCGTGGTGGTGGACGTGGCGGAGGCGCCCAGCCCAGTGCCGGCAACGCAGCCTAGCCGTGTCGTCGTGCTCACTTTACGATCTGCCACATGTGTGCGTGGCTGAATGCAGACCTTGCTCTCCTGTGCTTTGTGTGTGTGTGTGTGGGGTTGTTGCTGTTGTTACCAATCCCGTTGCAGCGGATGGATTTTCGTATTCAGAAGTGGGTGTGGGGTCGGACGAAGAACGGCGACCCAACAACGCTCCGCTGATGGGCTCTCGGCGAGCCTTCTCTTTGAAATGCCGCGAATGCGCCGAAATTCCGCCGAGTCGGCCAAATTTGGTGGCGGCGGCCGTCGATTTGTGCCTCGGTCCCACTCTCTCCCGTCTTGACTCTTTGCCACGATCATCGACGTTGGCCACGGTTCCTCGCTTGCGATCATTGCAAAGATGGGGGGTGCATCGCCATCTTCCAGCAAGGCTGTGTCGGAGCGTCGGCCAGCCGAAGACGAGCACGCCGACTCGGACACCAGTTCGGGCTCGGACAACGAACGCGCCGGCGCAGGGAGTGCGCCCAAGAAGGTCTCGTGTCAGCCGTGTCGCGAAGCCAAAGTCAAGTGCATTCCCTCGCCTACGGGTGCATCGTGCACACGATGCGTCAAGCTGGACCGGGAATGCATCTACCGTACACACAAGCGCGGGCGCAAGCCGGGCAAGATCAAGCTGCAGCAGATCCTGCGACGGCTCGAGCTGCTCGACCGCACGCTCGACGAGCTGCGCACGCTCAACAAGCACGTCGCGGATCCGGACGCATCGAGCCTCATCGAGACGCTCACGTGGCAGCTGCACCGGTCCAAGTTCTTCACCAAGGGCGCCGTCGCCGACGCCAAGTCGATCAAGGCCATCAAGCGCGACGAGGGCACGCCGCCGAGTCTGGCCTCGCCACAGCCGCTGCCCACCGCAGGCGCGGCGTGGGAGCGCGAGAGAGCAAGCTTGTCCCAGGGTAGGGGCGAGATGCAGCGGTCGCGGTCGGACTTCAACATGTTGGTGGATATGGAGGACCAGGCGTCGGTGTCGAGGGTGCCCGACGAGTTCCCCACGCTCTCGAACCCGCTCAAGCTGCTGGCCCAGGCGAGCAGCGACGAAAGCGCACGGCGACGCAAAGGTAGCGTGGGCAGATCCGGTCTGCACAGGCAGGCGAGTTTGGGCGCCGAACACGCTCCCAGCAGCGATGAAGCCGACGGCACCACTCGCGCACGATCGCAGCCCCAGGCCGGATTCCACACCGACGAAGAAGCGCAAGAGGGCCCACGCAAACGACGCCGCTCGCAGTCGCCACCCTCTTCCTCCGCCGACGTCGCACCGCACACCGGAGCTGTCGAGCGCAGTACAGCCGCGCGGCGTGGAGACGAGGGGGCATCGGCCTCGAGCTGGGCGTCGACCTACTTTTCGCGCGGCGCCTTCCACCCGGTGTACGACAACCGGCAAGAATTCGACCCTATCGACCAGGGCCTGCTCACCGTCGCACAGGCGGAACGACTCATCACGAGCTTCTACGCGACGTTCGGCACGTTTATGCACATCTTTGACCCGGAGCTGTCGAGCATCACGTACATCCGCAAGCACTCTGCGTTTCTGCTCACGGTCATCTGTGCGCTCTCTGCCGAATTCGAGCCGTCCACCTCCTCCGCCGCGGTTCAGGAGGAATCGGCGGCACTGGCGGTCGGGTTGCGGCGGCATTACGAGGCGATGATCAGCTGGATCACCGCGGGCGACTACAAGAACGTCGAGATGGCCCAGGCGTTCTTTTTGCTGGCGAGTTATCGGCCCATGTCGGAGAGCGCCATGTCGGACCAGACGTGGCTGTTCCTTGGCACGGCCATCCGCATCGCGACGGAGCTCGGGTGCAATCTGGTCTGCTATTCGTACTCTACGCCTGCGGTGCATGCGAATCAGCACTACCAGCGCCAGCTGCGCAATACCGAGCGGCTGTGGATCAATCTGTGGAACCTGGAAAAGACGCTGGCGAGTCAGACGGGCCAGCGCATGCACTTGGCCGACGAGGGTGTGATTGCCACCTGCAGTCGGTGGCACAGCATGCCACTCGCGCTAAGGCAGGACGAGGCGTTGGTGGCGCAGATCGAGCTGCGCCGGATTATGATTGCGCAGGGGGACCATTTCAACACGCATGTGCTGCGCAGTCTGGGAGCGCGGCGTCGGGTTGGCGAGCCTGTGCGCGATCGCGGGGAGGAGGACGCAGGCGTGGCCGAGAGGGACCAGCTGACGCTGCAGCTGAGCTACTTCCGCAACTCGGTGCACATGGATCTCAAGCGGTGGGAGGAACGCTGGCTCTCCACCACGTCCACCTCCCCACCCAGCCCTCTTCAAATCACCGGTCCGCTCTCACTCGACTACGCAGCGCTCGTCACGTACGCACTCGCGCTACCCATCAGCTACTCTGTCGACGTCACAGCCGAGTTGGCGCAGCTGTACAGACACTGCTACATCAGCTGCACCAACTACATGGCGACGTTCATCGACCGCAGCCAGCGCGGATACATGGACCACGTCACCAACTCGTTCATCGTCTCCACCGTCTATGCGGTGGTCTTTGCACTCGACCTGTCCCGGCGTCATGCGGTGCAGCAGCGTCGCGGACAGAAGGTGGGCGAGGTGAATTTGGGATTCGTCTCGCGCTCGAGGGTGCTTAATCTCGCTAGGCTCACCGCGGGAGAGCTGGATAAGATCGGCAGCGCACGCACCGCGCGCAGCGGCAAGAGCATCGCGTCCAAATACAGCGTCTTCCTCAGCGGCGTACTCAGCCGCTTTGACCCGGAACCACAAACGAGCTGTGCCGATGCAGCGCGCGACGACCAGGGTGCGGCGTTACGTGGGCTTGGCAATCCTTCAACCCCGAGGGAGGATAGGCCGGATCGTGCACCCGAGTCGTCACGACACCTTCGTCGGGATCATAACCACCCCATGCCACCAACGGCGCCAGGCACAAAAGCCTCGCACATCTACTCTAGCAACATCCACTTTTCGCCCCACCTCGCTGCATCCTGGCCTGCCCAACCCGCGCCCACATCCACATGGACGGATCAATCGCCCGGCACCACCTCGACCGCTTCCACAGCACCACAAGGAGCCGGGTTGAGCCCAGCCTCGTGGTTCAACGTCAACATTCCCCATCCCGCCACTGGGGCGCTGGAGCCACCACCGGCGCTGGATCCGCAGTGGGAATGGATGATGAAGGATCTGGATTTCTTCGCCGTCGACGGCGGTGGTGGAGGCGGCGAACCGATCCTGGATCAAATGGGTCGATTGTTCGGCTGACAATTCCTAATCAAATGATTCTAGTCTGTACACGTTGCACTACCGCTGTGGCCGTGAGCAATGCCGCCGTAACCGCCGCGACCGCCGCCACCTTGACCATATTGGCCCTATGCGGCAGGGAATACTTGATGTAGACGAGTGCTGCGTGTTGCGGGGCAACGTTGCGCTGGGTGAGGATGATCGTGTTGCGCCCCACCGTGTCGAGGTAGGTCTTTGAGATCTCGTGATCGACGTGGATATCGTACGGCAGCTCCAGCTGGACCCTCGACGCTGCTTCGGGCAGCACAATGACGGTGGTCAGCTTATCGACAGCCACGTCCTTGATGGGTGTAAACAGCGGTACGGCAGTGATGTACTCGTTGGACGCGCGCACCTTCCTCATCCACCCGCCCGCACTCAGCGGCAGCGTAAACCCAACACTGAAACTATAGTTCCACCCACCCAACAACGGAAACCTCGGCTGCAACTCGAGCGCACTCATCCTTGCCGCCACCCCTGCCGAAGTCGGCAACACCGACGACGCACTAAGCAGGCTCGGATCCGGTTTGGACTCGCGGAATCGCGACGTGGAGACGTTGCCAATATCGTCTACGAACCACGCATCGCGCGCACCTGCAGGCAGGCTCATCGCAATCGTCGAGAGCGCGCTCGCGGACGCCTTGTTGTAGAACGCCGCCATCTGGTGTTCGATGCGCGAAAAGTGGCCCTTGAGCTGTGCACCTGCATTGCGCACCACCAGCCGGTCGTGCACACTCAGCGCATCGCCCCAGTGGCTCACCTCCGCCACGCGCTTCAGCTCGACAATCACCGCCCTCGGCGCATCCAGTTGAAAATGCACACTGCCCTGCTCCACCTTGGTCCCCGCTTGGATGGGGCGGACGTTTTCAAAGGGGCCGAACGTTACGATGCTTCCGGACTTGGTGGCGGAGTCGGGCGAGTAGGCAATGATCTTGGGCGAGGCAGCCTTGACCTTGATGCGCGCCGTTTTCGTGGGGTAGGGCGATCGCACCGCCGCATCGCCCTCCCACAGCACGAGCTGCGGCTGCGTCTGCTTGACCTGCTTCGGCAGCGGCTGCGTCACATGATTCAGCGCCGTCTCGAGCGTCATCCCCACGCCCTCCGCCCCGACCAACTCGGCGGGAATTTCGGCCTTGAACACCACCGAATCCATATCCCCATCGAGCGGTCCAAGCTGCTGTAGGGGTACGACGGGACGCATGCCGCCGTGCTTGTTGTCGCGCGCCGCAAACGCCGAATCCAGCGCCGGCTTGACCGTCAGACGCGACCACGCCAGGTGCTCCGCCTCGTGCGCCGCCAGCACAAAGTAGTAGTCGAGCACCTCGCCGCCGTTGTGAGATGCACCGGGACGGACGGAGAGCGTGGTGATGGCATGCGAGGTGGTGCCGGCAAGTTCGATCTGCTTGACCACGTTGGTGTTGGTCCAGTGCGCAGCGGGGGGCAGCGAGACGGCGAGGGTGGGCGCAGCGAGCCAGAAGCCGAGGCAGGCGAGCCACGCCAGCACAAGCGTCGTTGTGCGCGTGGAAGCAGACATGCCCATGGTGTGTGTGTATGCGTGGGCAGAAGCAGCAGATGGTGAGCAGAAGCAGAGATCCGACAGCCCTTTGCGGCGCTTCACTTGGACTGGACAGTGCGCGGCCGCGCATTCTTCCAGCTCATCTCTGTGCTTCTGCTCAGCCGCACGAGAGCCGAATTCTCACCCCCAAAGTACTGTGAGATGTATTCTAATCTGACATCCGAAGAAAATGTCGACCGCCACTCAACGCGAAGTGCATTTCTCGATTGGCGACGCGCCGCGCCGAATTGGCGCTTCGGGGCGTGTTGGTTTGCGCAATCAACACCTCTCTCCCCCACTCCACCATCCCTCATCATCCTCACCGTCGCAGCGCAACAATGGTGGTGGTGGCGTGTCCAAACTCGTCGCTCGTAGACGTGCACATCGATCCGGACCGCATCGCCTCCACGTCCAAGCACGACTACGCCTCGGCCTATGCTCGCATCCGCGCCGCAGCAAGGTCGGCGGGCTCGGGCGTGTCGAGCGTGCTGGTGCTCGCCTCGCCGGACGTGGATGCGGTGTGTGCAACGCGCATGCTCGCATCCCTCTTTCTGCAGGACGACATCCCGCACCGCATCGTACCCGTAGACGGATATCGCTCGCTCACCACTACGCTCGCCGACGTCTTTCCGCCGCTCACCGACGACGAGGCCGACGCCGCGAATGTTGCCTCGACTTCCACCGCCGCAGCAGCGACGACGACGGACGTGCGATCGGTGGTGCTCATCAATCTCGGCGCGGTGCTGAGTCTGCCGACCATGTTCAACATCCCGCCGAGCTGTACGCTGCATGTGATCGACTCGCACCGGCCGTGGAATCTGGACAACCTCTTCGCGACGAGCCATGCCAATGACCGCGTGTGGTGCTGGGACGACGGCGACATTGCCACCAAGCTGTGCCGCCAGGGTGGCGAGCGCGACGCATTCGAAAAGCTCGAGTTCGACATCGACTCGGACGACGACGATGACGATGACAGTGGCGACGAGTCGGGCTCGGACGCGAGTGGCTCGGACAGCGATGCGCCCGGCGAGGCAGGCAAGCGCAAGCGCTCCTCTCGCTCTCGTTCGCGCTCCGCCTCCGCCGACGCTGGCAGTGATGCCGACTCGCCCAATGCAGCGCGCAAGCGCCGACGCCATCGTTCGCACCGTCCCGCCTCGGCGCGGCTCACCAATGCCGAGCGCCACCGCTACCGCACCGTCCTCACGCGCTACTACAACCGCGGCGAGAGCTACGGCATGTCGACCTCCTCCATGCTTTATCTCTTGTGCGAATCGCTCGGCCGCGCAGACCGCGAGTCTCTCTGGCTCGCCATCGTCGGCCTCACCTCGCTCTACCTCTCCAACTCTATCGATTTCGAGACGTACGAAGCCTACTCCTCCGCCTACGCCTCGGAAGTCATCGCGATCGAACCCTCCACCTCGCACGCTCGCTTGGAAGCATGGTCCACCGACCTTCTCGCCAAGGACGATTCTGCCTCGTCCACACCTCGAGGGGTGGATCGGGCACTGCGCGCCGGGATCGCACACAATACCAAGAGCGAGGACGCCGACGACCGGACGATCCGCATCGTGGCCGCCGAGCTGCGCTTCACGCTCTACCGCCACTGGAGCCTGGAGACGGCCATGTTCCACACCGCCTACGTCGCCGCCAAGCTCGGCTTCTGGCGCGAACGCGGTCAGGCCAAGCTGCGCGGCCTCCTCGCCAAGATGGGCTTCTCCCTCACCGCCGTGCGCCAGAACTACACCCACATGCCCCTCGACCTGCGCCGCAGCCTCGCCGTCAAACTCGATGCGATCGCACCCGAGTACGGCCTGACCGAGCTTAGCTATCGTGGGTTTGAGCGGTCGTACGGGTTTCAGACCGCACCGTTGGGGGCGGCGGATGTGGTGGAGGGCGTTTCGGCACTGCTTGTTGCCGCACACGGCGTGAAGATCGAGGTCGAAACGCCCGGGATGGTCTTCGCCTCCGCCAGCGCCGGCACACCTTTGTCCACCAGTTATGCCGCCAATCGGGGTGGGGGAGCTGCGACATCGGAGCTCTTCGCCACCAAGCGCGCGTGGAACCTGGGCACGCACCTCACCGACGCCGTCACCGCCGCCACCGCTGCCACCTCCACCACAGCTCGCGAAGCCACGGGCGCCAATTCGGGACTCGATCTCGAACCCGTCAGCTCCGGTCGAGCCAGCGGAGACGAACTAGCGCTGCTCGAGCAGGCGGAACGCGATGTATGGGTTAACAACTTCCACGAAGCCTACCGCGCGCTCGACACTTGCCGAGCCACATCCATCCACCTCCTCCGCTCATCCCTGCTGCTCTCCCAAGCCTTGCACCGACGTATTGTTGCAAGGGGGATGGGATTGATTACGAACCAGAGCATTCGCACACTCAAGAACTTCCGCCTCGCCATTCTCAAGGACGGCGCCGATCTCGAGCTTTTCACCCACGTTGAGATCCTCGCCCAGCTCGCTCGCTGGCTCTCGACTGCATTGAGGGATATCATTGTGGAGCAGCAGGCGAATTTGCCAAAGAGGAAGGGGAACCCGTATACGCCTCTGCCGTTTATCATCGCTGCGCTTTATCCGGCCAAGGATATCTTTGTGGTGCTTGGGTCGACCGCCGCGCCCGTGCATGGCATGACGGAGGCGAACCATTTTACCGCCGCGTTCCAGCATGCGGCAAAGATGAGTGGCGCGAGGGTCCGGCATGACAGGTTCCAGACCGCGGCGATCCATGTACGCAAGTCCGATCTGGCGCCTTTTATCGAAAAGGTGCATCTCAAACTCAAGTAGCCGTCCCACTCGCATCCAATGCAAATGTCGATGCAGTTTGCATGCCCTGAAAATCCCTTCTTCCCAAACCACATTGCGTTCGAGTCCAGGATGGAAAGCCGGACGAGTGCATGGTCGTAGCAGCGCGTATCGACGTCGAGTAGATTGGTGGGCAGCTCGGGCGTCTAAGCGCAGGAGAATCAGCGACGCGCGCTTCCTGCTCGGGTTGCTGAGCGACTTCAAGCCGCAGCATGTAGGTTTGGAGTCTAGAAGCACTTGCGCGGCTCCAGCTGCACTCCCGCCCGCGTTTCGCATCCACCGTACACAAGAGTGACGAATCGTGCCCAATCCTGGCTCCAACGCAGCACAGTTCAAAGAGCTACCAACCATGGCGAGCAACTCTGCACGAGTCCGAGCCATACTCCTGGCCTACCAACCACAATCCAATCCACCCATTGTTGCCGCGAGTCGCATCGGCGTCCAATCGGCAATGTGCGTGTGTGGAAACAAGGCAGTTCAGCCCGCAGTGTCATTCTCAGCCTCCTCGCACGACCTAATTCCCGCCTCAAAGCAGACATTGTCATCATGCTCACTTCCATCTGACACTCTTCAGTCCCCTGCACAATCGAGCAATGCTCCTTGCGCTCCGTCTTATCCACCCACACGCATGCATATCTTGTCTGACCAAAGACGCACGCCTCCCCTGACCAAATCGGTGGCCGGTCATGGCTCAAATACGCATCCAAGGTGCTCCGCCAACCTTGTAACCAAAAAAACGCACGCCTGGATCAAAAAATCTAGGCTTGTCATGCCTCAGATCCCTCGGCAAACCACTGAAGCAACTCCACCCTGCCATCCTCGACCTGCTTACGCCTCAACTTTCGGTCTGAGTCATCGCCATCGTGCCCACCTTAAGCCCACGCTCTCCTCGTTATCACATCCACAGCACGCGCATCCATGTGTAAAGACGCTGCGTCCCCATCTCAACTTCCTCTTCCACGCACCATGCAATCATTCTCCCTCACCTACACACGTGCACCAATGTCAAGGTTGTGCGACGCAGGCCTGGATTGACAACGCCTACGCATGGAACGAGCTGCTCGAGTACGTCTGGCTCGACAGAAACGTCTTGAGGTCCTTGATCTTGCTCGCCGCCACGGGGCCCGCACTGGCGCGCGGCTCGACCATGAGCGAGCGTTCGTACAGCGCCTCGTCGTCCATCACAGGCACATCGACGATCAATTTCTCCACCGCCGCGTTCGGCTTGATGTAGCGGTCGTACTGCTGACACCGCGCCACCGCCATGACCGCCTCGTCCATGAGCGAAAACTTGCGCCAGTGGATCATCCCATCCGCCGCGCGCTTGGATGGATTGCCGTCCGAAATCGACAGAATGTCCTGCAGATGCACGCCCACATACGGAATCGTCGGCCCGTCCGAATTCTCCAGCGCCAACCTGTACGCCGCCGACGAGCGCTCGTTCGACATGAGCCGCACCAGGCTCTGGTACGCCTTGTTCACCGCTTTGCCCTTGAGCAACTCGCGCGTATGCTTCAGCCGATGCACCGCCGTCTTGCTCAAGCCACCCAGCACGCTGTTGAGCGAGCCGTAGTTGTTGTCGTGCCGCAGGATCGACGCAATGTTGAAAAACTTTTCGAGCATGCGTGCGCGATGCTTCGTCTTGCCCTGCGCCAGGATCATCGAGCACACCCAGTTGGACATGTAGTTGAAGTGCGAGATGGAGCGCGACACCGGCCCGTCGCGCTTGTCGTGCGGCACGAGGATGTGGCGCAGCAGATCGCGCGGCTGGATCGCCGTAAAGTACGCCCACTCGAGCCGCGTGAGCTCCGTGGCGATCACCTCGTCGTCCACCTCCATGAGCGTGTTCGAGATGCTGCGCAGCACCGCCTTTTGGTCGAGCGCACGCCCCGTCGTGCTCGCCAACGCCTCGGTGCTCGTCGACGACACCGACGCCTGCGTTGCTGTGCCGCTCGCTGTGGTGCTGCCGCCCGTCGACGTCTGCGTGTGCGCGCTGACGCTACTTACGCCACTCGACATCGACACACCCGCGCGGTCGTCCGAGCCGAGCAGCGCCGCCGGTGCTTCCGTCGACGACGTGGTGAGATCCGACGCACTGCGCGAGCGCCCTCCCACGCCCGCGTCCGGCGGCATCACGAGGCTGCTCTCGGATCCCGTCCTCTCGTGCGTGTCGGACCGGTCGTGCGCGGCGGCGCCGAGCGTGTCACCATCCAGCATGTCGTGGCTCGTGTTGCCCGACGCCGTCGCCAGAGCGAGGTGGCTGCTGCTCGAGTGGCTGGCGGACAGGCCCCCGTCGACGTCGCCTGCGATCGCGCTGGCTCCCTTGTGGCGCGTCTGATCGCTGTTGACCGCCTTGCTCCAAAGCGCGTCCAGGTCGGGTGCTCGAGCGGTCGCCTCGACCGCATTTTGAATCTGCGTAGCTGTGTGCACGGTGTCAGGATGGTGGAGCAGCTGGTGGTGGTATCGGAGCAGCAGCGCATGCGTCTCGGCATTGCTCAGGTCGCCTGGGTAGTCGAGCACCCAGTCGCCGAGCATGCTCGTGAGGCGAATGAGCGCAAATCGATGCACTAAGCCGTCGGCGACGGCCTCGGCGGTAAGCGTGTCGAAGCGCGCCATCATCTGGCGAAGCAGGTCGAGCGGCGTGGCGAATCCGCGGTAGAAGACCATGAACATGGTGACGAAGCGTTCGTCGGTGCGTGAGATGGCGGCGTGGAAGAGCTTGTCCCACAGCTCTTCGATCGACACGTAGCCTCCGGTGGCGCGCGCATTCTGCAGGCCCATCTGCGCACGATGCAGGCTGTCGTGCAGCCCGAGCTCGTCGTGCGACTGCAAAGAGGGCACGTCCGAGGTGGAGGATCCGGCGGTGGCGCTGCTCATCTTGCGCAGGCTCAGGCGCGAATCGTGACTCGCAGCAGCGGACGCGGACGCGTCCGAGGCGAGATCGCGCTTCGGGTCAGAAGGGAAGGTCGACTGGAGGCCGGGCGACTCGCCTCCGCCGGTGGTGATGCGCGTTGCGCTCGAGCTGGCGTTGCTGTAGCCTCTCGCGCGCGGATCTGCTGACACGACGGGCGAGAGCGAGGCTGCGTGAGCTGCGTCGGCTGGGTCCGCCTGCGAACTCGCGTGGGAAGTGGCCGAGGCGGTGCGGCTCGGCATGGTCGGCTGCGTGGGTGAGCTGAGGGGCTGCGACGGCGTTTGCGTCGCTGCTGCTGCTGGCATCACAGGGACGGTGCTGGCGGTGCCGCGGCGCGATCGACCGCTCCTGACCTTGGCGACTTCTTTGACGAGGTAGGAGAAGCAGTCGCGCATGCGCTTCTTGCCTTCCTCGCTCTGTACGGTGCACTCTGCGAGGCCGACGTTGTAGATGCACGCCATGTCGCTGGCGTAGTAGGGGTCGACGGCCTTGGGATGCACCTCGGACTTGCAGGCGAGCATGACGGTGCTGAGGTTGGCGACGGCAAAGTTTTCGAGCAGCTCCGACATGCCGCGGAACGAGGCGATCTCGGCGGCGTCGTAGCAGAGGATGACGGCGTCGATATGCGGGAGGAACTTGGGCCAGGCGAATCGCTTGCTGGGCCCGTTGAGCAGCACGGAAGCGTCGATCTCGAGCACCTCGATGGTCCTCTGCTCCTGGTCGACGACGCAGACGGTGGAGTGGGAGGTGACCTTTTCGGAGAGCACGTGCGGTTTCGAGAGTCCGAATTGGCGGAGGCCCTTCTTGATTACGGTGGACTTGCCCGACTGCGCATGGCCGACGACGGCGATGACGAAGCTGGCGTGCGATTTGGGCTGCGAGTTGACCTGCTGCAAGAGGCTTGCGCTGCTTCCGCTGCGGCTCCTACCTCCTGCGCTTGGACGGCGCTCTGTGGAGTCGGGTTGGAGTCGATCGGTGTTGGTGGTGGCGGAGGATGAGGCTGCATCGCGTTCGGCCTGCGAGGTGGCCGAGGGACCGCGGCTGAGGCTGGCGGATGTCAAAGCTCTGTTGGAGGCGGTGCGACGGTCAATGTCCATGCTGAGTGCTTTGCGTGCGTCGGTGGAGGAAGCGTAGTTTGGCTCTGCGAGATCGAGCGGCAAGATTTCGTTGGAGAGGAGCGATCTGGGTCTGGACTTGTTGGGTGCAGACGAGGGAGCGCCGCCACGAAGGGAGGGCGGGGGAGCGGGCACGGCGCCTACGGTGAAGCCTCTGGGTCTGCCTGCGCCTACCGGCTTGGTGGAGCTGGAGGAGGCCGACCTTGGCGGTCTGGAAGCGGACGCGCTGTCGTCGGGCTGTGTGCGTTGAAGCGAGTTGCTGCGCTGACGGATGATGGGCACTGCCAACGATGACGACGACGATGCTGCTGCTGCATGTGTGTGTGCGCTGTCTGGTGGTGGAGTCGGTTGCGGATGCTGATGCTGGCGTTGTTGTGCATCGGCCGAGGCGACTTCTTGTTCGAGGCTGTAGCTCCTCGAACGCAGCGTTTGGCCACCAAAAACGTCGGCGTCGTCGTTGTTGAGAGCGATGGGTGGCGCGGGCCTTGCGGCGGAGCGAGACGAGTAGGCATGCGGCTGTGGGGATGCATGCGTGGAAGAGGCCTCGGAGGGAGGCGGAGGCAGGGGCGCCTGTGGGGACGGCCTTGGTGGTGGCAGCTTTGTGTTGCGATAGGAACGTGGGTGCGAGGAGTGGGTGGGCGAGTTGAGGGAGAGGTAGGAAGTGGCGGCGGCCAAGCCGAGGCCGGTGGGAGAGGCGGGGGAGCCGGAGGCATGCATGGAAGCCGAGTTGGAGCGCGATGGGGAAGGACGTGCGCTGGACGTGAGAAGTGGTGGATCTGTGGTTGCGCTGCTGCGGCTGGTGGGGGTGCTGAGATCGGAGGGGGTGGAGCGATGGAGGAGAGCGAAACTGGGAGTGGCCTGCTTGCCCGGGCTCTCGAGCAGCTCCGAGTCTGGGAGCAGAGGGCTGAATTCGAGCCAGGGACGCGTGTCTTCGAGCGACTGCCTTGGCGGCCTCGATTGGACGGCGGTGGAGGGCGACGGTTTGGCGGGAGTGACGAGACGCGAGCTGGCGTCGTGGAAGGCGTCGGAGTCGGGTGCACTTCCGGATGGGGGATTGGAGTCGGACTCGGACGCGATGCGCGAGTCTTCTTCTTCCTCTTCGCCATCATCTTCATCGGATGAGAGTGTGGCCGAGTTGCTGTTGATGTCGACGGGGCCGGAGGAGCGCCTGTTGGAGTTGCGTTTGCGGAGTTGGTCCTGGAGCAAGCGACGACGCCGTTTTGCCTTTTCTGCCTCTGCCTGTTTGGTGGTGTCGGCGTTTGGGAGCAGGTCGAGAGTTTGGCTCGAGGTGGAGGCAGAGGAGGTGGTAGGCGGGATGGGTGAAGGCGAGACACGCGAGGAGCTAGGCGAGTGCCTGGAGGTGGAGTTGGATCGCTCGGGAGTGAGTGCCGAGGATGAAGAGGAGGAAGCGGCGGCCTGGTTGGGTTGCGAGTACTGCTGGATGAGTCGCTGGACGCCGCTGAGGCCTGTGTTGGCAGCAGCTGGTTGTGCCGAGTGCTGGGACGAGGATGAGCGTTGCATTGTGGGTGATGTGGAATGGCTATCCTTGCGCTGCCTGTCCCAGAATGCAAAGGCGGGTTTCTTCTTTGCGGCGGCGGTGTCGAGAGGGTCCTCCATGGCTGGAGTGAAGCGCGACGCGACGGCTTGCCTGTCGTAGTCTCAGCGATGCATTGCTTGGACGCTGTGGTAGAGTCGTGACGATTCGTGAGTGGTGCTGGTGATGATGATGATGAAGCAGGGACGAGACGCGACGATGTAGTTGTGGGATAAGGAGGAGGAGGAGGAGGAGCGTCGTTGGCAGCTGCGAGTCGCGTTGACAGGCTGGCACCGCCCGACCGCCCAACTGCACCGGCACGCACTCCAATTTCACAGCGCAGCACTGCACCACCCTCTCTCAAAAAAATAGGGTTCTTTTGTATCGAAAAAGACGGCTTTTCTGCGCATTCTCGTCGTCCGCACGGCACATCCGAGGCGGCATTGCAATACAGTATTGTGACGGTGACGGAGGCGGCATTGTGCGCTGCAGCTGGGCGTTGACGGTCCAAGCGGCGGCGATCCGAGGCGGATGCACACTGCGAACAGCAAAGCAACAACACAGCACAGCCCTGCCGTTTCGTGCTTTTCGGCGCGCTGGTCAGGGGGCCCAAAAGGGAGAGAGTCGTGAGTCGCGTCAAAGCTTAACCTTACTTTCGGTCGGAGGGACGCCGCTGTGCGCGGCCCGTGCGATCCATGATCCGTGATCCATGATCCATGATCCCATCGGCGCGCCTCCGAGCGCAAGACCCGCCCGAGTCCAAATCGGGAGAAAACGCCGCCTGGGAGCAAGGCGTCGGCTGGCCCGAGACCCTAAATCCACGGGTCCAGTGCATCGCCGATGAATCACAGAGTTTTCTTCTCACGCCTCGCTGCGCTGCGCTGCGCTGGGCTCGGTCCGCACCCGATCGGCACCGCGTTTTGGCAGAGGGTCTGGCATGCAGGAGCGTGAGAGCGCGTCTCGGAGGTTGCGAATCGGAAATCGCAGGCGAATTTTCACAGATGCAGCTCAGCCACATGCCACTCTCCCACCGCCGATGCACTCTGCCCGCCGCGGCACCAAAGTTCGATTTCAAACCCTCCCAATTCGGCGATGGGCGATCTCGATTTGGTCGATTTGGGCGCGATTTGGGCGCGATTCCCACCGCGATTGGCTCCGATCGGATGCGATGCGCTCGCTCGCGTTTTGGCCTTCCTGCTGCTCCGGGTGCGCTGTTGGCCCGCGCACTCCGCCTGTGAATCACGCTATCGTCGAGCGCAACTCGCCTCGATCGGGCAGCCTCAGCGTGGCGCTCTCTCGGTGGGGTGCGCTTCGCGTCGGGCGCGGACCGCTGCTCTTTCCTTCTCGCTCCCCTCCTCCTCCTCCTCCTCCCTCTCTCTCTCTCCCTCGCCATCCGCTTCTGCCTGCTGCCATCCATCCATCCACCATCCCGATCCCCCTTCGATCACGCGCTCCTCCTCCTCCTCCTCCCAAAGCTTGCCTGCATCCACGCGTCGACCGCGTCCATCCCCACCCGCTATCATGTCGAGCGACGCTGCTGCGCCCGTACCGCAGTCCGTCGCCGCGCCTGCCGCCGCACCACAAGAATCCGACTCCACCGCCTCCCCCTTTGGCGCCACCATGCTCCCCAGGAAGGACCAGGAATCTGCATCGGCAGACATCCATCCCCCGCACCACCAAATCTCGGAAGCAGACGCGGCTGCCGTGGCTGATGCTGCTGCCGCCGCTGCCGCCGCCGACGCGTCGAGCGCAGCCCAAACCATCACGCAACTAGCCACCGCCGCCACCGAAGCCGCCAGTGCAGACGCTGCCGCCGCTGCTGCCGCTGCCTCTGCTGGCGCTGCTGCCCCCAACGGTACCACCGACCAGCCCGCACCCGATGCCACGGCCGCTGCTCCCGCTGCTGCTCCTGACAACACCGACGCTGCCGCACCCGCCGCCGCCACCGCCGAGCAGTCCAACGAAGCGGCCGCTCAGCCTGCCGACGACCCCACCGCTCCTCCTGCCGCTGCTCCCGCCGCAGATGCACACGAAGGCGACGCCAAGCCCACCGTCGAAGAGCCGCAAGAGACCGCCTCGGGTCTGCCGCGCAACGTCGAGTCCGAACTGCGCGACATCTACTCGGTCTCGAGCGCCATCGCCAACTTTTGCGTGGCGCACGTGAACCAGGTCAACGTGCCCACGCCCCAAAAGGTGCGCACCGTCATCCAGAAGGCGCTCAAGCTCACCTCGTCGCTCTCCATGCTCCTCGCCCAGCCCGAGGTGGCGCTCCGCCAGCTCGATGCCGACGACAACAAGCGCCCCGCCGAATCCAAGCTCGACTCGGCGCGCAAGCGACAGCGCTCCTCGGACTGGGACGGCAACCGCTCCGCCGGCTCGCCCTCCACCCCAGGACTGCCCATGGCGCCCTTCACGCCCAACTCGGGCCTGAGGGTGTTTCCGGATGGCTCGCTGCCCACGTCGTTCCCCTCGCCCGGCTTCGACGATGTCAAGGGTCCGCAGTACAAGAAGCGCAGTCGTGCACCCGCACCCGGCTCGTGCCAGGCGTGCGGTACGAGCGAGACGCCCGAGTGGCGTCGGGGTCCCGATGGGGCCCGGACGCTGTGCAACGCGTGCGGGCTGCACTATGCCAAGCTCGTGCGCAAGCGCATGCAGCAGGAAGGCGGCGAGGAGGCGTCGCCGTCGCAGCCACCGCCCCAGCTCGCGCTCGTCAGTCTCGAGGAGCTGCGCGCCTCCACAAAGAGCGCAGAGGCCGCAGCAGCTGCTGGTCTCACCCCGTCGGCGTCGAGCGCCTCGCTCAACGGCACGCCGCTCAAGGGCGAGCGTTCGGCGTGGAATACGCCCTCCAAGCCGCCGCGTGTGCCCTCGGCGCTCGCCAACAGCGTCATTGCGCCCGATCTCGAGGCCGATGCCCAGCAGACTGAGGCGGTGAGTGCATCGCTCCCACCCCCGCCGGCGCCCGCGCCCGTGTCCGCACCCGCAAGCGGCGTGGTGGAACCCGCCCCGACTCCCGTCTCGGCCCCCGCGCCCGTCGACACCAGCGTGATTGCACCCGAACTCGCCGCCGAGGGTGGCGACGAACGACCCATGGACACCGACCAGTGACCGCCGCCGCCGCCTCCCTCTCCCTCTTTCGCCTCGCCTTTGTGTTTAATCGGTGGTAAATACGTTAGTTTTTGTGCACGCCGAGGTGTGTGTGGGATTTTTGAGGCCTCAATTTGCGTCAAATTTAAGCGCGAACGAAGGTGTGCAATGGCGTGGGAGGAGTGAGGAGTGGGGATGCGGCGATAGTGGGTCCGCGCTTTGGGGCCGCGGGTTGGGGGAGGGCGGATAATTATTGTGCGCACGGTGCAACACCTGCTAACCCCGCACTTTATTCTTTTACCCCACAAAAATGCGTACCGCTCTGTGGCATGCTGTTGGGTTTTCCCCGCATGCTTCAACAGCGCATGGGAGCGGCGACACATGCAATGCTTTGCTGCACGGTGTGAAGAGCAATGGCTCGAGCGTCGAAGCGTAGGTTCGGCACAAGCCTTCCGAACGTCCCCACCCGAACGCCGGGCACGGGGCATATAAACGCGCTTCTCCACAGTCCTCCCCCCGTCCCCCCTTCATCGCCTCGATACTGGTGCGCAATGATGGACACGCACACGGTTCAGACTGCCATGGCGGCGTTTGAGCAGCACCGCATCGTCTTCCTCGCGCTCGCCTCGATCATCTCCCACCACCTTGTGTTTCGACACCTCGAGCTATGGCCCATCCAACTCTTCCTACTCTCCTCGGTCCTCGTCACCGCCGACACCTCTCTCCGCCACTCCACCACCCCTCTTCTCCCTGCTGTCAAAGCATCCCTCGTCGATCTAGCCGTCTTCACCCTCTTTACAACGCTTAGCATCGGCGTATACCGACTGTTCTTCCACCGTCTCAGTCGGTTCCCTGGCCCGACCTCATGGAGTCTCTCAAAGATCACTTTCATCCCTACGGACGTTGCTGGCATGCGACCACGGGTCATCGACGATGCCCACAAGAGGTACGGCGATGTGGTCCGAACTGGACCGCGAGAGCTATCGATCAACGCCACGACGGCCGTAACTGCGATTATGGGTGCCAAGAGTAGCTTCTGGCGCGGACCTTGGTACGTCAGCACGGCCGGATCTCGAAGCCCCCACATCCCCCGAAACCTGCACAGCGCAGTGATCGAATCCAACCACTCGGCCCGCCGCAAGATCTGGGACGCCGCATTTAGCGCCAAAGCGCTCAAAGGCTACGAAACCATCCTGGTCGACAACATGGACCTCATGGTCAACCAGCTCGAAGCAAGAGCCCAGCGGGGGGAGAGGGTGAATATCGACGACTACTGCAGCTTCTACTCGTTCGACGTCATGTCCCAGGCCGGTTTTGGCGGCGACTTTGGCCTGCTTCAAAAAGGCCAGTTGAGCCCGATGATCCAGGCGTTGGAAGACTTTATGCAGTTCGTCCAGCTCGTCGGCAACGTCCCCTACTTGATCGATATTCTTGGGGCGATGCCGAACCCCATTGCCGAGTTCGACAAGTACATGGCAGGTATTGTCAAAGAGCGCAAGGCGCGCAACGAAGCAGTACCGGACATCATGAGCCACTTGCTGCACGAGGTCGAAACCAAAGGAAGCACCGACCGGATGGATAAAGAAGCCACCGCCGATGCACGACTCATCGTCGTCGCGGGCAGCGACACCTCGTCAACCACCATGGGCATCGCCACATTCTTCCTCATGGAAAACCCCGCCATCCTCGCGCGACTCCGCCAGGAGCTGCTCGACGTCTTCGGTGACGACCCCAGCCTGCTCACCGATTTCAACCGACTCGACGACAAGACCTGCCCGCTCCTCAACGCCGTGATCAACGAAGCCCTTCGCATCTACCCTCCCGTGCAGGCGGGTTTGCAGCGCGAGAGTAAGCAGGCTAACGTGGTGGATGTCAACGGCACACCCACGGTCATCCCCGCCAACACCATCGTCACACTCCCCATCTGGTCCATCCAACGAGACGAGAGGAATTTTGCTCCCGACCCGCTCAAGTTCCGTCCCGACCGTTGGCTGCATCCCGAAAAGGAGCAAAGGTTCAACAAGGCCGCGTTTATGCCGTTTTCGTACGGCAAGACTTCGTGCGTAGGCAAGGTGCTGGCGTACATGGAACTCAGGCTGGTGATTGCCAACCTCGTGCGTCGATTTGACTTTGTCCCCACCGAAGCGTACGACGCAGAGAAGTTCGAGGCGGGATTGGTGGATGCTTTTGTCACTAGAAGGATTCATAAGCTGCCCGTCACCATCAATGTGCGCACCTCGGTAGCCTAAACTCTCTCCCGCGCACACGAATGAAGAAGATCAATGTTACTGTCTAGCCTGCATGGTCGGCGAGAGATGGAAGGTCGGATGGGCTGAGACTCGAGACGAGCCAGGACCACCAGTCGTACACGTCGGCGCCTGCAGACGGCTGGCCCAGCTCGACCATTCCCGCTGGCGTCTGCAGCGCCTCGTGCTGTTCCTGCGCCAGACCAACCGTTGCTACACTCGGGGCAGCCACTGCCTCGTCACCGCCGTGCGGCCTTGCGAGGTCTTTACGGCTCTCGGCTCTGCGCAGGACGCGGGAGCGAATCAGACTGACAATACTAATCTCCTGCCGAATGCACCGGTCCGGATCCACGCCCGTCTGTCTCTGATGCTCCCTTGCAAACTGCAAAAACTCGTCCAGCAGCGGCATCATCTCCCTTACCTTGCGCTCGTCCGGCTCGGACAGCAGGCAAATCCCCAGCGTCGAGGTCGCATGAAAGTAGAAGAACCTGCCACCTACAAAACTGTCCCTTGCCATATGTTTGGGCCAGTCGAGTTCGCGCCGCAGACGCACACGCGCAGCATGGTCGCCAACCGCCGCCTCCATCGCCACCTTTCTCGAGCGCTCGAACGCTGCATCCCCGCCGCCATGCCGCAAGTACGGCAGATGCACCGAGATCACCACATAGTACAGGCTGATGTGCAGCACGAATCTGTGCAGCGCCACATGTCTCTGCCCACCATCGACAATCTCGATGCGCGAGTCTGTGCGGTACGGACTCGGAAGCGCGTCTCGAAACAGCTGCAGTTGGTGGTCGAGCCGCAGCACTGCGTCGTAGCACATCTGGCGCTCGTCCGACAAAAACAGCTCCAGCGCATCCCCCACAATGCGACTCAGCTCGTGCCGCATCCGCACCACCTGGGCCAGATCCAACTGCTCCCTCTCCGCATCCACCATCCTGGACAGGGGTGGCTGAGTATTGCAAAACGCCTCGTTGATCAGCGGCGCCTGCCCCACGATCAAGCTCGAAAAGCGGTCTTCGAAGAACAGGTGCATCCAGATCACCCTTCGCATGCCCGCCTCTCTCCCCTCCTCCTGCTCCGCCTTTCCCATACGGTGCAACCCCAGCACCTGCGCTTGGCGCACTGCATGACCCAGCACCAACCAGCTCTCGCGCGCCTGTCTCTGCAGGATCAAATACCTCGCGAGCAGCACGAAGCTCAGCACGACAAACGCATCGTGGCACTGTATACTCTGCGCGAGCGCATGCACCTCGCGACACCTCCAACCCATCCTTGCCGCCCTTTCCGCCCCGCGTGCCTCGCTCCCCATCTGCAGCGGCTGCGCCAAATACGTCAGCGCAAGCACACCGTACAGCAGCGCAATCACCGACAAATGATTGGGGCCGTCCTGACCATACGTCGTACTCGGGTCGCCCCAGATAATGTCCGCGGCCGAATGGACTGCCTCGCGGAACCACATCTCGTCAAAGGGAAACATGAGCGGATTGATATCGCGAAAGAAGACGTCGAGGAGCGCATTGGTATCGTCGAGCGAAGGCAGGTCGGAAGCCAGCATTCGGATGGCATCCTTCTCGATGCTGCCCTCGCGCACAAGCCGCTCATAGTGCGCCGAAGGCGGATAGCCGTGGTTGGACGACGAGAACTCGATGAGCTCCGACCCGACCTGTGCGCGGAACGGAAGCGACGCAGCCGTCGTCACGCCGGGATTGCTCTTTTGGCGCGGTGTGCCCGCCTGCGATGCGTCCGGTGTACCCAACGCACTCGACCCCGCACGAGGTCGAGCCGATCCACCCGTGCTGCGCGTTGCGTGGACGAGCCGCGAGAGCACGGTTTCGAGCTGTCGCACACGGTCGTAGGCGTCCTGGGCGCTGCCGTCGTGCGGTGTGCATGCGTCGGCCACCCCGCGCTCGATGCATTTGGAGCACGGCGTTTCGCGATCGCACTTGTGTTTGCGTCGATGGCACTCGGTGCAGCTATAGCGCACGCGTTGGCGCCGCTTGCGCTGGCCCAGCAGCTCCAGCGCCTCCTGCTCGAGTCCCTCTAGGCTTTGTGCAGGTGCAGCGGCCGACGAGCCAGAGCGGGGGCGGTTGCGAACCATGGCTCCGTGTAGGCGGGTACGTGCGGCCTTCACGCAATCCACCTCATCCGTGTTGCCAGCGCCGATGGTGCGACGCAAGCGTGTTGTGGAGGAGAAGAAGCAACGAAATGCGGGGGAGAGCGGCTTCATGAAATCTCCATTGTCCGAGGCGAGGGCGAAATCTAAGCGCACTGGACCCTGACCATTTCCCCCCCCCCCCCCCCCCCCCCCCCCCCCCCCCTCCCTCCTCACGCTTCGAGTCACCCGATCTAACTAGGAAGATTATATATGCTATTCTACAGTCTATGTTGTCTCTACATCTACAAGGGCTGGATGATGGTGTTGACTACAGAATGCGTTCGAGGATCCAATCCGTCTGGACGCAACTCCCCATGACAAAGTCATGCGTGCCGACCTTATTGAACCCATTGCGCTTGTAAAACTTCTGCGCCTTTGGATTCTCCTCCCACACGCCGAGCCATATCGCCTTATACCCCTGTTCTGCCACATACTCCAACGCCTTGGCCATGAGTGTCGATCCTACCCCGCGGCTGTGTGCAGCAGTGTCGGTGTAGATGCGCTGCAGCTCGATCGACTCGGGCGGCTTGACGGTCAGACACGGCTCGTCCGAGCACCGATTGAGCTGGACGAAACCCAGCAGCTTGTTGGTGGAGTCGTCGCGCGCCACCCAGAAGCGGTACGTCGCCGTGTCGCTCAGCTCGAGCTGGATGGCCGACGCCGAGTAGGACGTGTCGAGGTAGTCGCGCATGTCCTGTGCCGGCATCGACCAGGCGAACGACTCGTAAAACACCTTGGCGCCCAGCGCCGCGATCTCGCCCGCATCCTTCTCTTCGCCCAGACGCACCGAAAAGCTCAGCGGCTCAGCAGCAGTTGGTCCCAGCTCGACTAGACGCAGACAACCAGACAAAAGCGAGTCAAAAAGTCGGGTCAGCGTCGGCTCAAGCCCAAGTGCTCGAAAGGAACCTGCTTACCTGTCATGGCGTCGTTGGATTTGTGATCCGGATCTATATGGTAGAATATGATTCGAAGGGAAGGTCGATGACGTCGAGCATGGCGCCCTTAATTGCAGATTAAAGATGGTCTCGATGCTGGTCTGAGTCGGAGCAGATTCGGACCCTGGAGGAACTTGTCGAGGAACTGGAGGAACTTGTAGAGGAACTGGAGGAAGTGGAGAAACTGGAGGAAACGGAGGAAAGCCAATGTCGCCGTCTGCTGCCATCGGAAATATCGGAAAACTCGTCGGGGAAAAGGCGAAACTGCACCCTGCATCCCTCACCTTCATCTCGAATTCCACCCACGTCGGCCATCTTCGACATGACACTCTGTTGTCACTCGCCTTCAAGCTCGAGTCATCCTCACGGGGCGAACACACCACACTGCTCATACACTTCTCGACTTTGTGAGCGGGGGCGAATATCCGTGCCTAGAAATGGTGCACTGACCACCTGAATGCACGAGCCCCTTCCTTGCGCCATGATCAAAGCGCATGGAGGGGTCTGGACATCGTCGTCGTATGGCTGACGATGTATGCGCTTGCGTGAAAGGCGGAGACGGGTTCTGCTCGCTTGATCGGAGCTCACGAGCGCAAGGCGGCCAAGGTGGGAGTTGTTCCTGGCCCGGCTTTCATGCAACTGCTCCTCCAAATCGCGCGCGGCAAAATCGGAGAAATCTCGCGCCTCCTCAGCGCGGTCGGAAAAAAAAAGGACGATGGGGAAGACCGCTTCTTTCGCGCTGTCAGACGTCAAATCCGCTGAGCCGCCGCGACGCCTAAGCGCGATTGCTTCCCGCTCCCCGCGTCCTCGTTGCCGCCAGCATGCCGCTTACTCCTCTGCAAACAGCCTGTGGAATAGCACATTCGCCTTGTGCTTCTAGAAGACTCAGTGTGTCCCGTGCTAGCCCCACATCTCATATAAGACCATGCCTGCGTTGGTGTGCTCCGCTCTTTACAAAGCACCCTCTCACCACTCACAATGGAGCTTAGCGTGAGACTACCGAGCGACGTCTTTGTGCTTCCCAGCCCACTGTATGGTGCTGCAGACAGTAGCGATGCTTTCGACACGCCTCCCGCTTACGTCGCTTCATCCTCCTCCACGCCATCAGCCTCTTCATCTTCCCACTACACGCTAGCAACGTATATCCAACTCAAAGTCCCATCATTGGCATCGGGATCCTATGGCTTGGCATCGCTGTGTGCCAAGTTGGTAGCCAGCGAGTCGCTCATGTACAACAACGGTGGATTCGAGCAGAGCTTTCCCATCGAACTCACCTCCAACACCCTTCGACAACCCTGCACACTGCAGCCTGGACATACGTACGACTTTGTAGCCCACATTGCATGTCCTCGCAACCTGCCTCCCAGCGTTCAACTCCAAGACGCTCGCCTGAGATACAAAGTTCGTGCCACCGCCAAGATCACCCCAACAAAGGGCCGGTTTGGATTGGCGAAGACGCTTACAGCCGAGAGGGAGGTGACTGTGGCTCAGGCTGCTCCCGAAGAGGCGTTTGACTTTTCGCATGTCAAGTACGTCTCGATCGACGGGCTCGGCTCAACATGCATCTCGGTCCCTCCCTCCCCCTGCAAGATCGGCGAACCCACACAGCTATGCCTCACACTCCCGAATCAACAAGCAAGAGACAGTATCGAAGATGTACAGATGGAGCTCGTCCAACAGACCCAAATCTGCAAAAGGTCAAGATCATCTACATACACGCAGACCAAACCTACCCTCGCCTCGAAGCTGCATACACAACAACCACCCACCCAGAACGAGGTCACTTCTGAAAAGGGCGGCAGTGCGCAGGATAACGTCTTGGAAGCCCAGTTCAGCATCCCAACAGACGCTCAACCCTCGACACTCGTCGGCAGCACAGCCGTGATCAATGTCTCGCATCGCATGCAGATGTCCATCAACTTCAAGCACACCCCGCACAAGTTTGTATGCTCCTGGCCCGTCACCCTCGCCCATCCACACGCAGTACGCAGCTCCACAATCGACCCCCTCCCACCCTACTCCAAACACACCCTTCCCACACACCTCCCCCTTCCCTCATTGCAAACTCTGTAATCAGTCTATACCCCCCCTTGCACGCACAGCATCGTTTGAACAGAAACATCGTACTATCCGCGGAAAAGACCTCTGGGTGCGATACGAAACTACAGCTCGTGGGTGCGCGATTCGAAGCGCATTGCAAAGGGGAAGCGGAGCGAGAGCCATGCACGCACATACGCCGTCCAGTCCCACTCTGTCTGTGTCGCCAGCTCGAGCGGCTCGGATGCATTCAGCTGCTGTTTGAACGAGAACAGCGACGACGACTCCAGCACTTCGAGCGTGATCAGACCCAGCCTTGTCTGCGAGAGCGTCGACATGGCGGGTGTGACGAACGATTGCTGCTGCACCACCGTGTGCGCGTACCGCGCCAGGAGCTGCGTCACCCCATGCAGCCGCGTCGTGCGTGCGAGCCCCGAGCCGGCGAGCGAGTGGTCGGCCTGCTCAAAGCGCGCTGTCAATGGCAGCACCTCGATCACCGGCATCTCCAGCTCGGCTGCCGGTAGGAACGCAGACAGGCCCTGCTCGCCCGACTGGCCCACGAGGTGCGTGAGCATGCAGTCGCCGCACATGGGCGCCTGGAACGCCACCCGACGCAGCACCTCGCTCACCCTCGGCCGATCCGACCCAGTCACGGCGTCGAGCAGCGGCTTGACACACTCCCGCTCCAGCCTGCACACGGGCGGCTGCGCTTCCTCGGCTGCAGCGCCCTCTTGCGCATCAGATGAACGAGGGATGAGGAACGCGAGCCCGTCCATGGACGACATCATACTCTCCTTGCCCAGACGCTCCGGCATCTGGGCCCGGCGCAGATTCGATGCAACTGTCGCCGCGGATCTGGTCCCTCGTCGCGGCACCTCGACCTGCGGAGCAGCGTATGCTCTATGGGCGTCGATATTGAGATCCTTGAGCAATGCTTCTGCCTCTGCTGCCGAAAACACGCCGTCGGCATCGCGGTCGTGCTTGGCCACCATGAATGACCATAGCAGAGCTTCGCGGTGCCTCTCCAGAACGTAATGCGCAGCCAAAAAGCCAAAGTCAAACGTTGTAGATTTGGCCTCTGGAGTCAGTCGCAAGACGTCGGGCCAAATGTGACGCATCTCGGCCAGAATCGAGGCCGAGACTGGTACGGGAAGGTCGCGGAGCTTCCTTCGCGGACGCGCTCCGAATCGAGCGTCGAGCAGTGCGTTTGGCTTTTGCAACGCCTCTTCTCCGGCCGTAGGCGACGCACCAGCGCTCGGCACTTCAGGATCGAAGCGGTACGTGGCGCCGTACAGCGGAGACCAAAAGTCGGAAGCCGAGACGGGACGAGCAAAGACGTGGTGCGGCGCGACGAGCAGACGCACGTCGCTCAGTCCCGGTGCCTGTGCGGCAAGAAGTGCAGATGAGTACGGCTCGTCTTGATCGATCCAGTGCCCCGAGCATGAAGTTGCGAGGCTGCCGGGAGAACAGCCGACCTGGCGATTGTGAAGCAGTTGCGGCGCCTCAAACACTCGATCCTCGGTAGCGAGCCAGCACGGACGCTGGCCATTCCGCGACACGCCCTGAGCATCTGAATACGATCGTGTGCATGCTTCGAGAGCCGGTGTGGCGAGCTTGTCTTTCGGGAGGTCCGGCGTGAGCAGCGTGACGCGGCCAAAGCCGTGGTGCATGTGCTGTTGCGCCGACCGGAACGAGTAGCGCAGGAAATCCGATGCCTCGGCGTGGGAATGCGACGAGCTGGCCCTGGCGGGATCGATCCGATCGTGAGCTTGAGGAGTAAGGCTCGAGTTGCTCCACGTCCAGACGAGATCGAGCTTGGCTTGTTCCGTCCACTGCTTGGGAGGTCTGACGCACACGGTGCCCTTGCTGAACCACTGCTCCCAGCATGCCGAGCGTCGCTGGACGTCTGCTTCATCGGCAGCTTGGCTCGATGCCTGTCCAGGTGTTGTTGGGATCCAGTCTGCGTGTTCGGCTACGACATTGAGATGGTAGTATGCACTCGTAAAGTAGACCAGCGCCACGACGACCGCGCCGGCCAACAGCACAGTGCGAGTGCGAAGCTGACGCAGAGACCGTATCGAGCTGGTAGCGCGCTGCGTCATGACTGGCGGTGATCATGCATCAACACATGGTGGTGGGTCGAGTAGGCACAAACGACGAGCGCGACATGGATCGTTGGCGCGGGACTCGGCGTCTTGGCCCAGCCTGCTCCACTTCCAAAAGCTTCAAAGTCTCTCCGGGGTCAGGATCTGCAAACAATGGGGACCCTCGAATGCCAAGACATCGTGCTCCGAGTCCGCCAGAGCGCAATCTTCGGCCAAGCCATGCGCAGCGGATCATCCTTGCTTGCCATGGGATGGTGCCGCCGTCTGGGATGCCCATGCGGGATGCGATGCGATGCGGCTTGGCTCGCCAAGTGACTGAAGTCCCGCTCGGTCGCGTTGCAAAAAACGTCGCGGCTCTCCTCGTGGCGTGAAATGAAACTGTACGCGCGCGTGCATGCATGATGCAGATATGCAAGCCTTCAGCCCTGCAGCCCTGCGCAGTGGTGCAGCGCAGCCCTGAAGAGTCACACGGAAAAAAAGACAGGAACGAGAGTGAGAACAAAAAAAAAGAGACCAACACATCGCAGTCTCGGAGACGCGCCGAGGGGCGACGTGTGACACGCCAAGAGGAGCGGCGAGGGTGTGATTTTGAAAAAGAGATCCATCGGTACGCTTCCGAGTGGGTCACCTCCGAATTGCCACTCCGGCCATCCGCTCGCCGAGCTGGCATGAGGCTCGCCTTGTGGCCGCTCGGAGACGTGGGTGCCTGAAGTGAGCCGCGGCAGTGATCCACGATTCGGATCCTCCACATTTCGCCACATCGCCTCATCAAGGCGCGCGCACCCACAACACACACTCACATCCACTCGGCCTTCACACTCGAATTCAAAATTCACACTTTCTGAGCGGCAGGATGAAGTCGACTTTGGTGTTGCAGCCGATCACTCCTTGGCGGTGGCGCTGAGGCGCACATAGTTGTACGTGCTCGCCATCACCAGTGCGCCGCCCGTCAGCTGGGCCAGCGTTGGCAGTCGCGAGCTCAGCAGGCTCTCCAACGCGATCGTCGTGATGATGGCCATGCTCGTAGCGAATCCCTTCATGATGGTGTCGGCATACCGCAGCGTTGCCGACACCACGTAGCCACTGCCTCCGCGCAGAAGCACCGTGATCCAAGCGAGTGTGGAAAAGTTGCGCAGCGGCGCCCATTCGCCCTTCTGCATCATCTCGAGCACCACCGCCACTCCTGCCGTGACGAGCGCGAACGAAGCCAGCTGCGCATTGCGCACCGACAGAGCCACCGACATGCTCGACTTGAGCTTCGTCTCGATGTACACGCCCGCAAAGCTGCCGCACACGCACGCCAGCACCACGCACGCCGTTCCGATCGCCAGCTGCGCACTCGCGTCCTCGAGCAGCATCGAGGCTGCCTGCGCCATCAGATTCGTCGAAAGCGAAGTGCTGCTGCTCCCCACCTTTCGCCCAAACGGCGAGTCCGTCGGCACTTCCCGCAGCAAGCTTGCTGCCTCGGCCACCTCCTCGTGTGATGGCGCCTTCTTTTGCGTGAGAAAGACCACACCCAGCAGCAGTACGGGCAGGCACGTCCATTGACGCTTCGACAGCGGCCTGCCAAACACAAACACGCTGATGAGCGCCGCCGTGATGAGTTTGAGCTGCGACAGTCCCTGGTACGCCACCGGGCTCAGATGCGAGTTGGCAGCGAGCTGAAGCATGTTTTGGCACACGTAGATGAGCGCCGGAACACCCATCATCCATGTCGAAGCGCAGTAGACCTCGTTCCATGCCCTTCGCGCCTTGGCCCACAGACTCGGTGGCGCGGCTGCGAGCCGTGAGCTTTGCGCCTCGCGAGCAAGCTTCTCTGATCCCTCCGGGTCGTCCGCTGAGAAGAGGGGTAGTCGAGCAGTGTCTGATGTTGGAGACGGATCTCTCGCGACCGTGGCGAGTGCGAAGCCCAAAAGGAACTTGAGAAGCTCAGACAGGAAGACAGACGTTGCAATCGAGTACTGCTTGTCTGGCCCGACGCTTCTTGATCGTTGCGAGACGATGCTAGTGGCAGTCGTGAAGAGGACAAGTGTCGAGAGACTGAGCCATTTGCGAAGCGTATGTGTGCTCTGCTGAGATGGTGTGTTGATGCCCGACTGGCCGATGGCGCCTGTCGAAGCTCGCTGCTCTAGCATCGAGTCTGCTGATGATGTCTCTGTTAGCCGGCCCATCTTGATGTCGATCCAGGAGGAAGAGATGGCGTGGTCTTTCCGTGAGCGCGGTACCGAAAGCAGCTTGGAGCGGTGGCTGTCTATCGGTTTCGAGGAAGCGTCATCCGTCAGAGATAGGATCAAGTCCTTGTGCTTATAAGATCTTCGGTGGCGCGGCATATCCAATGATCGACAGGCTACATCGACAGCCACCGCCGAGGAACCCGGTTGTGGCGCCATCGCGCCGCCTGCTTCGACTTTCCTGTGAAGGGGCCGCTGCATTGGGCCTCATGCACTCCGCTCTGACGTTTTGATCGCCGTTGCCAAGGCTTGATGCGAGGTCGAGCAGGAGCCATGCGCAGATGCGCAGTGTTGTCAAGGTTTCAGCGAGCGCGCGTCAGAGCTTCAACGACCACGAGGAGGCGGCTTGGCGGTTGTGGACGTAGACCATAGACCACAACCGAGCTGCTGGCGATGAAACCCTTGGATCCGTTCCTGAGCGCAGATCCTCGGAACCGTGCTAAAAAGCTTGGCACCCGCAGGATGAGACGAGCGTGATTGTGAGGATGGGCAGGAACGGAGCTAAGAGTTTGAGGGAGGATGCGCGAGGCTAACGTCGGACAACGCAGAGCTCCTGCAGCATGCACAAGCAAGGACAGGTCAAAATGGTAACACGGACCAACAACATCAGCATGGCAGCGAGCGTTGATGTGCTACAGTGACCAAAGCGCTGCTGCACACACGGCGAGTGCTCGGCCCTGCAGACGCCAGCATGCGAGGCCCACGCAGTCATCCCCGACGTCTCTTGTGGCACTTGCAGACTGCCTGAGACCGATGAGAGGGCACGAACCCAAGAGAGCGAGTGGACAGAGTGGCGTGTGGTGGCTCGGACATGATGGCTTGCCACACACCGTCAACATGCGCGTCAATGCAATGCATGAATTTAGCTGCATGCGAGCTGTCCAACTCCGCTCCGCGTCCAGCCATCGCAGCCTCGGAGCGCCTCCCCGACAGCGCCTCCGCCTCGGACCCGCATCTTCCTTCAGTGACACCGACGCTCTGCAAACTTTTGCTTGCAAGCCTGCAAGCCTGTAAGCCTACGGTCAGCGCCAGTCTGCCAAATTGTCACCCGAGCCATAATCAGCTACAGTATCGGTGTCTTGCTTGCATGACTCTGCTTTGCGATGCCATCTTTTGATGCGCTGGCTTCATGCGGTGCGGATGTTCTTCTCCGAGGCCCCGCTCTCGAAAACGGGTCCAAATCCACCTTTTTCTGTCTTTCTCTTTTTCCTCTCCTTTTTTGAGGCGAGAAAAGGACTTAAATTTGAAATTGCATGCCTTCCGCGCTCGGCGAACTCTGCGCGCATTCAACGAGCTGCTGCCTCCATGCCATGCTGTCTCCTCACGCGACGCAAAGGGCAGGTGACTGTCGAGCACTTAGGCCCTGCCATGAGTATATGCAGTGCTGTTTATGCCTCCTCTGCTCCTTCGATAAGCGATAGATTACCCCTCACGTCCAACGCGACCAGACAATGATCCCGTTCCGTCGGCCGTTCGACCGGATTGCTGGTACCGATCGCTGCTCCGCATACAGAACAATCGAGACTTTCACAGCCAGCACCAACGGATCACGGGACAATGTTCGACGGTTGCATCTACAGACTGAACGACGGGATAAGAGATTGTGGCACGAATCGGGGGCTTGCTTCTGAACGGATCGACGGGCTTAGTCTTCGCGTCGGGCGTGGATCTTCTCCGCATCCACGCTGGCTTCGGCCTTGTGGTTCTTCCACGCATGGTACCTGTTCCTAATGGGCTCCTCGATCATGAACGTGGTGAAAGTGGACACCATGAATGCCAGACCGGTCGGGCCCCAGTTTCCGATGGGCCAGCCATGCAGAGCCTGCAGCGGGAACTGCCAGAGGTACCAAGAGTACGAGATACGACCGGGGAAGCGGAAGAGCTGCGACTCGAGGATCGGGTTGCCGTTGATGCTTCCCAGCACCACCAGCAGCACCGTCAGCGCCGTAAAGAGCTCGAGCCACACGCCCGAGGTGCGGAAGTCAAAGGCGGTTAGACCGTAGCCCCACATGTAGGTGAGGAAGAAGAAGAAGATCGTGCTGACCATGCCCACCCATTTGCGCGTCAGCTGCTCCGGGATGGGAAGCAGACGAGCCGAGCAGCCGATGAACATCTTCCACGCGTTGGCAGAGTAGGCGTATCGGTAGTCAATGCCATACATCTTGTCGCCCAGGAAGTTCCAACCGCTGTAGTAGCGGATGTAGAATCCAACAAAGACCAGCAGGCCCATGACGACCGCTCGGCTGCGGAACGAGAGCGGCACCACAAAGGAGATGACGAGCGACCAGAAGATGTAGAACTGCTCCTCCACCGCCAGCGACCATGTGTTGAGGTACATGCCCGGGTACATGAGTCGGGGCTCTTGCGGCATGATCGGATAGATGTTGTGCACGTAGAAGAACGCTGCCAGCGCATCGGAACGCAGGACAGCCGCAGGAATGCCGTTGTGGATACCGATCTTGTAGACGATGCCCACCATGAGCGCCAAAGCGGGCGTGAGTCGCACGAATCGGTCCATGTAGAATCGTGGAAGGAATGCAAATCGACCCAGCAACGGCTTGGTCTCCGAAGTCGCAGACGACTCTCGGTACCTTTGCTCGCTCTTTTCGATCTGCGACATGAGCACGCCCGTGATGAGGAAGCCCGAAAGCACAAAGAAGACGCCAACACCCAGGGTGCCAAGCATCTCCTTCTTCTCTACGACGTGCGAGACCATGACCAGAGCAACAGCGATGCCTCGCAGGCCTTCCCAGCCGGGAACGAATCCGATCTTCTTGAGCTTCTTGCTTGCGCCCCGCGAGGACAGGTCAGCCGCGCCAGAAGCTCCCGCAGGCAGCGGAAGCATGTTTGATGTCTCTGTGGTAGCATCGTGAACCGGGCTTCCTTCGCGAGAGGATCGGTAGGAAGGCGGCGCCGAGAGGGCTGGCCTCTGCGCCTCCTCGTCCGAGCTGTGTGTGTGGATGCTACCCAGAGCTTTCGACATGGTTGCTTGAAGCGAAATGCTATGGAGCGCGGTTGCGGTGTATGTATGCTACGGTATCGATCGTCTCTTTGCGATCGTCGTCCTTGCTCGCTTTTAGCAAGTAAGAACGAGGTACAGATGGTGTTGGTGGGTCAGAGTTGAGGCAGAGATGAGCAGGTAAGAGATGTAAAGGAACGGTCGGAGGATGAGGCTGCAACGACGATGGCGAATCTTTTGAAATATTTCAGCGCTTCGCTTCTCGACCTAGCTGCATGCGTGTCCGGAAAACTTGGCGTGGGCGGGTGTTGACTGCCACATACAGAGTACAAAGCTGGCCGTGGAACTCTGCCGGCAAAACTGGCCGACGTGCCGAAGCCGAGGCTGGAATCCACCGTTGCATGCGAAGAGCGTTAGCAAATCGTGCTTGCACGGCACGAGATAGCGAGACGCATGAACAATGGCTCGGTCTCCAGCACCAAGGGGCAGGCGACGCAGCCCTCGTGGCTCGAGCACTGAAACATGCGAAGATCCTTCAGGGGGCTGTGGGAGCGAGGTCTTGGAAGCTGCCCAGGGAAATTGCGTCGGAGTCGCTTTACTGTACGCTGTGCCGGCAGATATAGTCGGAGGTCGACTCGGTCTCACGTCCCGCGGCCAACGCCAATGAACAGATAGTCCGGCCAACAGCAGTGCCAGACCGCAAACGCATGAATGCAGGTACCGCATCCTGATCGACATCGACATGTGGCTCGGAGTTGGCTTTTCCAACGCATGTGAGTCCGAGCCAGGCCTGAAAAATCCACTCGCCTCGAAGTGCCCAAAAGGTCAATTTTGGAAGGACCCTTTTCGAGCATGCATGGCAGCCACAAAAATGCAACACTTCCCGCGCCGCGCCATGCCACCGCGACCCACCAAAAAAAACATAAACGAAATTGAAATGGAAAAAGAAAAGTCGAAAGGAATCACTCACCTTGACAACGCGCTGTGCTGCCGCTCATCTCCGCCACAATCCAACGGCCCTCTTTTTTTTCTTCTTTTCAATTAATTGGCAGTTTCGCTGTCCGCAGGCCAATTTTTCCACCGACAGCTCAGCTGCAACAGCATTTCATCAAAGGACAGCAGCAGTGGAGGCGATTCTCAATTTGCGGGCCCGCATACACGGCGCCGAGGCTCGGACCAAGCTTTGAGCAAGGCGACAGTGCATTCACCGGCTCCTTCCTTTGCCCAGAGCTGCTCGGGCTGTACGCTTCTCTACCATTCCGCTGGGATCAAAGTGTAGCATTCAGGGTCGAGCAGCTTGACCGCTGCCAAGGCTGGGCAGCCTCTCGGGCCACGAAACTCCACATGGACCATCGCTTCGATTCTCAGCTGCATCGTTGTTCGTCGTCCTCGTCTCCATCCCTTCATCCTCCTCCTCGATCGGAAGCAACCTCCGCTCATTCGATAGCCAAAGATGGTATCCAGCTCGTCGCTCTCAGATAGCCGGGCGAAGGCAGACGTGCTGGTCGGCAAGTCGTCGCCTCGACTGCGCGCCAACGTCTTCGCCTCCAACACCGGGCATCAAGCTCCTCAGGACGATGTGCATCCTCGGGGCCCGTCGAGTTCTAAGCAACGCGGATGCATCGACGACACGACCGTATTCTGGGACCATGTCAAGAGCAACAAACTTGGCTGGAGCGTGGCAGGTGGTCTGGCGTTCTTCGCTTTCGTCCTGCTGTTCGCAAAGGCTAGCAGCACCTACGACGACGTACCGCAGATCAGCTATCTGCCATCGATCTCCTCGGTCTTCGAGACGACGATCGTATCCATGGAAGACGTCAATGCTGCTTGCGCGCAGGCGGGCATTCACCCCATCGCGTGCAAGGTGAATCATGCAGCCAAGCTCGCTTCGGATCTGCGTGCTCGGCAGTCCAAGACGCCGGAGCAAGCCGTCCAGGCATATAGGCGTCGCTACCTTCGTTCTCCGCCGCGCGGCTATGAGAAGTGGGTCGAATTCGCGCTCAAGCACAACGCCACCGTCATCGACGACTACGACCAGATCGAGGTCGACCTCAGCCCGTTCAGGCAGGCGGGTATGCGCGGCAATAAGCTCAAACGTCGTATCCTCGACGCTAAAACTCGACTTCCCGGCTACGAACTCGGACAGGTGGGCGTCGTCAACGGCAACGCCGTCGCATTCGGTCCCGACTTTGGACCGCTCTCGGCACAGACGCTCATGGAGATCCTTACTCCCGTCCAGCACCTGATCCCAGACGTCACGGTTCCTTTCAACTGGTACGCCGAGCCCAGAGTGCCCCACCCAAGCCAGGCTTCTAGCAGTGGCGCTGTTCGATCCATCAATACTAGCCACAGGGATCCCACCGCGATCCTGCGTCAGGCGTGTCCGTCCAACCACATCTCGCCTGGACGACCGTGGAACGATCTCGACCCCCCCATCGACTACTGTGGCGAAGACACCACCGAGCTCAGCGAGCTCCACGGCTTCTTGCAAGCACCGGACAACTTTCACCCGTTCACCAAGCTCGTCCCCATGCTCTCGAGATCCAAGCTCTCCAACTTTGCCGATATCCTGGTTCCCAATCCCTGCTACGGAAGTGAAGTGTATCGCGGCCTGCCGGACAATATTCCTTGGGAGAAGAAACGCGACAGCGTCTACTGGCGAGGGTCGACGACTGGCGTCGCTCAGACTCCCACCACCTGGGCGAGGGGTCACCGACATCGTATGATGCGCTACGTCAAGCAGCTGCGCGAAGCAGCCAACCGCCTCAACAACGGCGCGGAAGTGGATCCCATGGACGCGATCTATGGCTCGAACCGCACAATCGCACCTTCGCGCAAGTCTGTCAATGTCGCTGGCAACACTCTGCCGCTCTTTGACTACACCGACCGCCCCGTCGCTGAGGCTGTGAAGCGGCTGGGTTCCGAGGCGTTCAACATTTCGTGGTCGCGCTTTGTGCTTGCCGACGAGCCGACGCTGGCCTCGTTGATGGCCAATCAGGTGACCACGGGTATCGAGGAACGCAACGACGTCTACCTGCACAAGTATCTGCTCGACATAGATGGCCAGTCGATGTCGTGTCGATTCTACCAGCTGCTCAGCTCCAACTCGCTTGTGTTTAAGCAGACCATCTGGTCCGAGTACCACGACGATCGCCTTGTCCCTTGGATCCACTACGTCCCCATCGATCTGCGCGTCGAGAACAACGAGCTGCCAATGCTGCTCGACTTTTTCATCCACCATGAGCAGGGACCCAAGACTGCCGCCAAGATCGCCACAGCTTCCAAGGAGTGGTCCGACGCAACGCTGCGCCAGATCGACGTCTCGCTCTACTACGCCAGGGTCTTGCTGGAGTTTGCAGAGCTCTACCACCAGGATTCGTGATCGGTCAATCGTTTCGTGTACTTGTATCGCCTAGCAATGCCTTCTCAATTGTTTTGCTCGTCATGATTGTTTTTTTTTTTACATCATGGGGCTGGCAAGCAGTGAAGCGGCTGCCCTCCTCTGAGAAGCGGCTCTTCAGACATCTCGTTCTGGTCGACTCACGACGTTGTCAGGCTCGGTGCGACTTCCAGATGAAAAACACGTTGCAAATGAATCAATGAACAAGAGATGGTACAGTGCTGGGACTACAAAATCAATCGTGGCCGATGATGTTGGCGAGCTCGATCATCTGTCGGTACGTGTAGACGGACAGATCGATCTTCCTGAGCGTGGTTTCGGACCACTTCCTGGACTCGGTGGCGATGAATTCGCCGAGCTTCTTGCCCTCTGGGTGGTTTGCGAAAAAGTCGATCAAGATAGGGAGCTCTTCCATGCCCCTCGACACTGGTACGAAGTGGAGCCAGGGTACGATCCTGTCGTCGTGCCACTCGGCAAACACGGTCTGCTTGAAGACAAGGCTGTTGCTGTCGAGGAAGCGGTAGAAGCGACCGGACATGGAATTGCCGTCGAGGTCCATGAGGAACTTGTTCTGGAACGCCGTCTTGGAGGGCTCGGGCTTGGCGAGAGGGATGGTATCGGTCCAGGTCTTGCAGAAGACCGGGTCGTTGTTGCAGTTGTGCATGCGCACAAAGCCGAGGTCAAACGACTCGGCACTGAGCCTCGAGATCGCACCGAGCTGGGCCTCGTTAAAGGTGCCGGGCATGTTGGGCAGCGGGTAGCGCTTCTGATCGTCGAGCGTGAAGGAGGCATTCTTGACCGCCCTGGCAGCAAGCTGCTTGGCCTTGAGCTGAAGCTGATGCGCCATCATCACCAGACGATAGCGATGGCCAAAGTAGGCCTTCTCCTTGGACGTCACCGAGCCAGTGCTGCTACCCCTCCAGTAGAGGTGCGACTTTTTGTCTGCATACGCCACCGTGTCCTTGTTCTCGCCAAACAGACGGTAACCGGGATCACCGTAACACCAGGAAGCCGTAGTGATGTCCAAGAAGCCCGAGATCTTGGCGAGCGAGAGCGCGGGGATGGTCGAGTTGAAGCACAGCGAAGGATGGTTGCCAATGCCGTGTTGCGTCTTGAGCAGGTCGATCTCTTTGCAGACATCCAGCGAGGGGCGGTCGCTGGTGATCACGGATTCAGTGACAGTCTTGCGCGGGCAGCCGTAGCCAATGACATCCATCGCATGCGGGTTGCCGTACGTCCAGGTTCGGGTCACCTCGGTCGAGTGAACGTCTTCTTGTCCCGGCTTGGGCCCGCAGACGCGAGGAAAGTCGTCCCAGTTGTGGAGCAGCGTGAAAGGAGGAAGCTTGGGCAGGAAGGGCGTCATGATCTCGCGGAAGACGCGGGCGTTCTGCCAGCCGCTGGGAGCGGTGGTGGTGACACTACCGTTGGCAAAGTCCCAGCGGTGCACAAAGGAGGTGTTGGTCTTGAGTGCGTTCTCCATCCTTCGACGCAGGACGTAGCCCGAGAACTTGCGCAGGGGCAGCAGGTCATTCTCGAGCTGGTCGTACTCGTCAATGATGACGGCGTTGTTCTCTTGGGCGAACTTGAACCAGTCGTCGAAGCCAGGAGGTGGCTGCCTCTTGTTTTGCTGGACGTAGCGTGCCACGGCCTGTTCGTACGTCTTGGACTGGCGCGACATGAGCAGCTCGTACTTGCGTTTGGCCAGGTTGATGTGGCACATGATCGCATCTGCGCCGCCTTCGAGGACGCCAGCACACTGTGCGTCCTTGAGACTGTCCTTCAAAAGGTAGTCTTCGATGCCTTGTGGCTGACTCGAAGCAGAGGCAGCAGTTGTGGTTTGGCCCTCCTTGGATACGACCGAGGTGATCCTGTTGGAGACCGGCGTGCTGGCGAAAAGGGCCAGAGGCACTCCGAGACACAAGACAAGCAAGATGATCTTGAGGAGTCGTTTGTGGCTCGAATTGCGCAAGAGATCTTGGATTCCTGAGCCGTGGCTGGAGTTGAGGTGCGGCAGGCCCTGCCCAGAGCCCGCGAGCGGAGCATAGCCTCGCGACTTGTTGCCCAGTACCGAGTTGTCGAACAGGTCAAAGACACGCTGACGGAGCGACGTGCCCGACCCTGCGGGGCGAGCCCATGCCGGGTACTCGTCCGCCACGTAGCCCGGCGACGGAGGGTAGTTGGAAGTGGACGAGGAGGAGGAACCGGGCTCGGGCGAGCCCTTCTCGTGGTCGTATGTGATGCGGCTGTTTTTCTCCATCTTGGCTGCTACCTCTATCAATAGCAGAGGAAAGAGCACAGGGCTGTGGTGGTGGAGAGGACCGAGAACGAAAGCAAGCGAGTGGTACGGAAGCAAGGCAGCCCCAAGTCGATCAGAGACTTAAGTAGCAGGAAGTGCGATGCACAGCAACCGGCTTAAAGGGCTGTGAAGGACGAGGCCAGGAACGCGAGGGCATCGAAGCGGATTGTTTGCAGCTCAACCGGCTCATGGGAAGGGGTCTGGCTGGCTGCAGTGTTGCGGAGATGCGTGCATACGCGATTCTGACAATGTTTTAGGCCAGCTCCACTGGGACCACGGCGCTGTGGAAGGCCGAGCAGGGCGTTATCTCATTGTCCGGTCGGTGCAAGGGATGCCGTGGTGCCGGCAGCAGGCGCACTTGACCGAGTGCGATTTGCGAAAGTGATGGCTGCTCACCGAAGTGCATGCTTGGCCAGCTGTGTGGGTAAGGTGATTTTTAATCGGTCGGCATGGTGCATGATCGACCTGTCAGACAACCAACCGAGGCCCACGTTGCCGCTGGCAGCCGAGCGGCACTTTTTTTCTTTTGCGAGCGATGATGATCTGCAGGCGGATGGTGAGAAACTGCACGGCAGCACAGCAGCGTCGGGCGCGGGACGCGTTTTTCCTGTGCGCTGCGCCATCTCCGAGTCGGAGTTGGCCACGTTTCAGAAAGAAAAAAAAGGAAAAAAAAAAGAAAAAAGAGGAAATTTCACCTTCCTTTGCTGGCAGACCGTCCGCCAGCCAACGCCGTGGGAGGAGAAAGAATTCATGTTCCGGAGCAGATCATCCAGCCAAAATAAGCATTAATCCGGCTGGGCAAACGAATGCAGCAGTCTAGGCTGAGCTTCTGTACATGAACCGTCTAAGAAAGCATCGACGGGCCCGGCGGCTCGTTCAACGGGCCATTTTGGAGATGATTGTATCGACCGGAAAGTCGGCGTGGCCTGCGCCCATGCCCGTGCCTTTGAGCCACACGCCCCACGCCCAATCCAAAGCTCGATCGACCGCCTCGTTGGGCATCGTACCGGGGTGGGCACGTTCCTGCTCCTTGGCCCACTCTCGCGTTCGTCCGAGCGCTTCCAGAGCCTGTTTCGTCAGCTGGGTCTCCGTCACCCGACGCGTGGAGGGCCGGATATCCATCCACGCGCTATCCGGAGAACGTACATTCGCGACGGGCTCCTCGCCGCCCTTGTAGAAGCTCGCATCGTGGTTGACGTTGAGTTGGTGGTAGTACCGGTTGTTCAGCAGGCCGATCACCGATTCCTTGACTTCTCGACGGTTCGAGGGGAGCTGGACCAGAGGCCGATTCCGTTCGAGCCGTACCACATAATCGTGCGTCACGAATGGGTTCATATCGGAAAGAGATGGGAGGAAGCCATCTTGAGCTGAAGCACGCTGTGATTCTTCCCGAGCGCGTTGCTGAACGTCGTAGATGACCAGCGTCTTGAACAGGTCGGTCGTCGAGAGGTCGTGCAGATTAGCCTCCTGCATCGCATTATTGCCACGTCCTGCAACGATGCCAGCGGCGTGGTTCACCGCACGTTTGTTGATGACTTTTTGTGAAGCGTCCTGCGCAGTCGATCCTCGAGGCGAGATGATTGCATCTTCATTTGTAGCTGGTGCAACCGGCGATGCGCCACCGGCTTCAATGTGAACGAGCAAAAGTGCGACCGAAAGAAGCGAGAGCCAACGCATCGTGCTTGCCGTCGACTGGGGATAGAGATTCTGAGAACAGCAGAGGTTCACGCGAGGTGATGGTGGCATGCCGAAGTGCGTCTTGCAGCGCCGTTGGCTCTTATACAGCAGAGCTTGGGAATGCCGGACTGTGACTGGACGCTCAAACTTTTCTGGTGGGCTGCTCGATCCTTCATCTGGGCTCGACCCACTACGGATGTCCACCCGGAAACAGGGTCACGGGATGAGCGACCCGCGAATGGTGGGCGAGCTTTACGGTGGTACGAGGATGCGTGATCTTGACGTGAACTCTTCTGATTTCTGAGCGCTACCCGCATGCCGTGAATTGCGGGTCGACTTCATTTCGCAGCGACGCGATGTGACACCTGCCGCGTCAATTGCGTCGGTTGCTAGCCGCCCAAGTCACACCTGTCTGCCGATAAGCGCATGAGCGGCAGTACTTGCACATGCATGTGTGCAGGGGCAGGCGCTTGGCATGGACCAGCGTGTGCGCCACTTCTTCCAAGCCTTTCCAAGTGTGTGGTCGACCAAGTGCCGACACGAGAGCTTTGTCTCGCTCCTACTCTACCCTTCTCCGCGACAGATTGTTCGTGGCCATTTCGAGAAGCTCCCATCGGCGGGAAAGAGTCGGGCAAGTTGCCGTGCGGAAAGACAGGTGCGGACGAAGATGTTGTCTCCACTCCTTTGTGCGTCCTTGCACGGAGCGCAGCGCTGCTTCACGCTCATGTTGCTCGCCGCACTGCTGTTCCGATCGGCGGGAGCATTTGAGATTCCAGAGGCGCTCAAGGCGGGAAGAGAGCTGGAACAAGTGCTTCAGAAAGCTCAAATCGACTTTCCGCTTCTGGAGCTCTCCCACACAGCTCCATCAGGCGTGCGAACTAGCGCAAACGAGCTCATGGCCTCAGTTCAGCGAGCGCGCATCGCCATTGCGCAGCACGTAACTTCAATCCGCCACGGAGCGGACGGGTCGGCAGTAGACCATGCTCGTCGGCTGCAAGACGAGCTCATGCGGAGAGTCGAGACACACTACTCGGCTCAGCTTCAAGGTGCCGCGGTGGACAAGGTTGAGTGGCAACTTCACCGTGGACTTGCGGATGGTGTGTCGGCGTCCAAGCAGCCGCACTTTGTGCAGAACATCCTCCGTCCCGCTCCGGAACTTTCGGAGCTGATCAGAGCGCAAGACGAGACTAGGTTTAGCTTTGAGCTTCGCCGTCTGCAGGCGGTGTTGAAGCGGATCAATCCAGTCAGCGCCTATAAGCGTTGGAGAACGCGTCGTCTGCTCGCACAGATCTCCTCGGAGCCTGGCAAGAAGGTGCAAGTCGGAGCGAAGGCCCAGGTCGGGATGAATGGCGGTCCGACGCCTTGGAACATTGACATGTTGCGCGCTCGTTTGTCGTCGATCACCGCGCTCCGGTCAACGCAAGTCGCATCGGAAGCCAGTTTGGCAGAAGCGGAAGCAGCGGCACAGCGGATCGAAACAGCCGCACCCATCAAGTCGGACCTCAAGCTGGACAAGCCGCCGCTGCCAAAGAAGACGAAAGCGAAGAAGATGAAGACGATCAAGCTTCCGGGATGGGACGGAGTGAAAGCACCTCGCCGATGGGCGAAAACGATGCACCGCGTTGCACCGGTCGACAGCTGGGACGACATCCCGATCCCCGGTATGACTCCTGTCCCTGTCGTGGCCCACTAGCTTTTCCTCGATCCTTTCGCCACGAGCTGGCACAACACTGTCGTTACGTGATCTCACCTGGCAAAATCCAGCGTCACCACATGTTGTACTTTGGCAAGCGGTTGTGGATGAGGGGCAATGTGGCTAAAAGTACAGAGTGATTGGATTTGTCGAGGTGTAGTATGGAAGAATCTACCAGTTCCAGCCTGGCCTCTGGAAGGTGTTTACGATCTTATTGTCGGTGCGTACGACGCCGCCGGTTCCGATGGCGCGCATCCTCTTCCTGGCGGTCTGGATGGCTTCGCGCTCCTTGTCGGCGTACGTCTTTCCGTACCTGAGCACGACGCTCATCCTAGCCTGGGGGTGGTGCTTCTTTCCCATCCTAGCACGACCCTTGATGTCGGCCCGCTTGAGGTAAAGACCCTTGCCGACCCAAGCCTCGCTGACGATAAGACGCGGCACTTCCATTCCCTTGGCGGCGGCGTGATCGCGCGCGAGAGCGAGCGTGCTCAGCACTCGCTTGGCGGCGCGCTTGGGGCTGAACTGCATCTGGAGGATGGCATAGTCGATGGGTTGGCCGCTGATCTGGTTGGCGAGCATCTGGAGTTTGCGCGGCGAGATCTTGAATGCTGCGGTGGAGTACTTGTGCTCGAGCGCGGCGCCGGTGACGGGATCCTTGGCGTTGAAACGTTTGCGCAGCTGACGCGCCTGGATCTTGGCCGAGATACGCTGCTGCTGACGCTGTGCCTGCTGCGAGATGGGCAGCGCCTCTACGTCGTCAAAGAGCGGCATGCCGTCTGGAGAGACCGAGGCCATGGCAGCGTCTCGACGCTTCTCGTAGTCGAGCTTGGTCTGCTCGGCGGGCAGCACACCGCCGCGTTCCTTTGTCTTGGTGTAGTTGTCGCCGAGAGCGACCTTTGCCAGGCGGTCGGTGATGTTGGAAAGGAACGAGGTGCGGGGTGCGGAGGACGAGACGCTGCGGGAGAAATGGGCCTGGAGTGCCTTGGTGGTGCTCTGAAGCGCCGAAGTCGACGGACGCGCGGGTGCTGCAGAGGAGCGCAGCAGTTGACGAGCCGCTCGCCCTGCGGCGGTGGTCATATTCGAAGTGGGCATGTCGGACTTGCAGCACCAACGCTTTCGGGTGCGTTCGGATGGTGCGAGTGTCGCGAGTCGCAAGGGCGAAGAAGTGGTGACTGGGGATGGTGAGGAGATGGAGGTGTGTGCAGCCTAGCCTGCTGCAAAAGGTCAAATGGCTCAATCTGCCTTTCTTCCGACTCTGGCCAAAATTGGCTGCCAGTGTGGTCACGTGCGGAAGGCTGCCATCAAATGCTGACCAACCGATTCCTTGAAGGTGGGTGTGGAGCCGGCCTAACAAATCAAAGAAATTCAGGGTCCACCCTCGGCCAACCTCCGCGAGTGCAGCGCTGCACAGCCATCATTGCGGGGAGGCGGAAAGTCTTGGCTCTCGAGCCAGCTCCATTCCCTCATCACCTCAATCCGCTCCACCATTGCTGCTGCACATCAAGATGGGCTCGTGCTTTTCGACGAACAAGACGTTCCAGGGCGAAGGAAGGACGCTCAACGAGCCGCGGCGGCCAGCCGCTGTAACGGCCTCCTCTACGTCTGCTCCGGGCGGTGGTGGAAGGAGACTGGGTGGAGCGAGTGCGACGTCTGCGGCCCCACCGACGGGTGCTGCGACAACAGACGCGGAAAGAGAAGCAAGAGCCAAAGCTGCCGAGCGCAGGATGAATCAACAGGCGGCCAAGGGTACTCCGGGTCAAGGAAAGCTCAGCAAGCAGCTGCAGACGCAGAAGCAAGCCAATCCACACTCGCTTGCCGACCGAGACGATCAACCAGAACGAGTCGTTGTGAGTGCATTCCGCCGAGCCATCGTGCAGGTTCGGTTGCGGACCCCCTTGCTCTCTGACTTGAGATCAGACGCTGACATGCACCCCTTCTTGATACTTCTTATCGCGAACATCCGACAGTGGGACTAGTTGTGCGGCTCACGTCCATGGATCCGTCCGCCGAACGATGGACTTCAAACAATATACCCTGCGCTTCCAAGGTGATTTGAACGCGCTTGTCGTCTCTGTGCAATGCATCGCTAGACGAACGACTGCTCAGCGTGTTCGATCGATCATCCAGCTAATCACGTTCCGACAAGGTTGAGCTTGATGTTCAAATTTGCAGCGCGTTGGAGCCGACTCGGAGCGGTCTTCGGCTCAGTTCCGCAACATGCACTCCTGCCGCCAGCGGAAGCCAACTGCAGCACCTCATCAGTGGCTCCGCGATTGGCGGGACTGCGACGGTCTCAGCTCAAGTCAACGACGCCTGTTCCGCTTCGTCTCGATTGAGTGCGAGCAGTCATTGCTGTCCTGATTCGAGCTTGTGGATATGTCGATGCGGCAAGTTGCTCAAATCGACTGTGCATCCTTTACAGGTCCAGAGAAGTCGTCGACCGTGTGAATCTTTCGCTAAGCCTGTCGAGCACCTTCAGCCTGCGCTCAACGAATTGGTCACACTGTCGCAAGGGCGATGAGAATCCCGCCTGACCGTTTCGTAACGACGTGGACAGTTTGGCGCGCGTTCGAGGGCATAGTCCGGGCAGAGCTCTCTTCCTCTCGACTGAGCAAGCGTCCGTAGCCGCCTCGCTTGCTGTCGCCCTCCGAATGCGCCGTAGCACTCGAGTGTCTGTGTCCGCCTCTTTTCCTCCAAACTTCGGAGGAAACCTTCCTTGCAACTCTTGGTAGTGTGTCGCGCTCAGAGCGCTTTCGGACCCTTCCAACCCTATTGTCACGGCATGCAAATCGGCTTTCCCGAACCAAAAGCACCCGCGCCTGCAGGTCAGACAGAAAAGACGCGGCAAAATGGAAGCGACTGCGAGAAAGGGGTTGTATTGCGAGGATTCGAGCTGTGATCGAGTTAGTGGTGAGCTGCGTGGTCGAGTTCGAAGCGGATGCCACTGCGGTTGATTGACACAAAGCAAGCAAATGCGAAGAAAGGTCAGTCGGCAATCAAACCGGCAAGAATGCAAGGGGGAAGGGCCGACAACTCACCAGTAGGGACAGGGCTTGGGACCGGGCTTGTCGAGGTTGATGTAGACAAGCGGATGCCCGAGGGGGCCACCTCCGCCGTCGCATGCGGCGATGCGCTTGCTGGAGAGGCGAATGGGTTCGCGCTGGATCATCTCGATGGCGGCGAGCGGCTGTGGCTGGAAGCGCATGTCGAGCTGTTCGAAGCGCGGTCCCTTCATGGCGTTTTGCCTTGGGTTCTGCGACTCGGACCAGGTTGTGGGGAAGTTGGGCGACTGCTCCGCCGGGATGTGCTCGGGCGTGTGCGGCTGTGCCACGGGACGAACGGGCTTGGGCTGCGGTGCCGACGGCGAGTTGGACGAGGTGGGCGCGTTGACCGGACGCACAAAGAAGCCGTTGGTGTTGGAGACGGAGGCGCTGGTGTGCATGGCACGGCGAGCGGCCTGCACTGTGGCGGATGTGCGACGAGCAGCAATCATGTCGGGCGGTGATCCGGTGGCAGCGGTGGAGGATGAACGAAGGTGGATACGAAGATATCAAAGAGATGGCTCAGGTTGTTGGCTGCTACCACTGCAGCCGTCAGTCGCGCACGCTCAACAGCCTGTGCGCCGCTTCGGATCCGTCCGGTGCCAAATTTCCAGCGAGACTCGTGCGAGTTGTTTTTCTCCATTCCAACAGCCGGAATGACGGCGTAACACTCTGGAAATTGCCACACCGCGATCGGATGCCCGACTGCGCTCAGCCAAGCAGGCCCAGGGCTTATTCAATTTCTGGCGCGCTTCGCCACACTCTGTCGAGCGGCCTTTGGCACCTTGTGAGCGGTCCCTGGTCCTTGGCAAATGAAAAAGTCGAGAGTAGCGCTGAGCTGGTGCGGGGCTAGTCGGGCGTCGGCTGAGTCCACGCACAAAGCAGCCTTTCTTCCATCACAAGCATCGCACCTTTCCACCACACGACATCCTCCCTCACCACTATCAATCGACATGGCCAGCTCGCTTCGATCGTCGACACCATCGAGGATGGCGCTGCGGGCGCTCACCCGCAGTGATGCCGTCCATGCACGCACCATCTCGACCAACGTCTCCAAGCTCAGCGCTGCATCCGCATCTTCCTCGTCGTCCTCTCCTACCGCTACTTCGTCCTCAGCCTCGCGGGGACAGGCCCGTGGATACGCTTCCCCCTCGTCACCCGCGTCCATGGCGACGCCCATCGAGGTGGCGCAGCCCGACGTGCGCGCCGGCATCGGTAGCAAGATGGGCTCGGGCAAGAATCTGCTCAGCGACATTATCGCCGCCGCTCCCAAGCACTCGACAGCCAACCGACCCATCTATCTCGATGCGCAGTCCACTACACCCGTCGATCCGCGTGTGGTGGACAAGATGATGCCGTACATGACCAACCAGTACGGCAACCCGCACTCGCGCACGCACGCCTATGGATGGGAGTCCGAAAAGGGTGTCGAGGAGGGCCGCGAGCACATCGCCAGCCTCATCGGCGCCGACCCCAAGGAGATCATCTTTACCTCGGGCGCCACCGAGTCCAACAACATGGCGATCAAGGGTGTTGCGCATTTCTACAAGTCCAAGAAGAACCACATCATCACCACGCAGACCGAGCACAAGTGCGTGCTCGACTCGTGCCGTCGTCTGCAGGAGGAGGGCTTCGAGGTGACCTACCTGCCCGTGCAGTCCAACGGTCTGATCGACCTCAAGCAGCTCGAGGATGCGCTGCGACCCACCACGGCGCTTGTGTCGATCATGGCGGTCAACAACGAGATCGGCGTGATCCAGCCCATCAAGGAGATCGGCCATCTGCTCAAGACCAAGGGCGCCGAGATCGCCAAGCAGAGCGGCCGCGGTGCCACCAAGCCCTTCTTCCACACCGATGCGGCGCAGGCTGCGGGCAAGATCCCGCTCGATGTCAACGAGCTTGGCATCGACCTCATGAGTCTGTCGAGCCACAAGCTGTACGGACCCATGGGCATCGGCGCATGCTACATCCGCCGTCGTCCGCGTGTGCGTCTGGAGCCCATCATCAACGGAGGTGGACAGGAGCGTGGACTGCGATCGGGCACGCTGGCGCCTCAGCTCATCGCTGGATTCGGCGAGGCGGCGCGTCTGGCCAAGCAGGAGCTCGCGTACGACCACGCGCACATCACCAAGCTCTCGGAGCGTCTGCGCAACACGCTCGAGGCCAACATTACGCACGTGCTCTTCAACGGCGACCCCAACGGCTACCCGGGCTGCCTCAACCTCACCTTCCAGTACGTCGAGGGCGAGTCGCTCCTCATGGCGCTCAAGGACATCTGCCTCTCGTCTGGATCGGCGTGCACGTCGGCCTCGCTCGAGCCGTCGTACGTGCTGCGTGCGCTCGGCCTCAACGACGAGAACGCACACTCGTCGCTCCGATTCGGCATCGGCCGATTCACCACCGAGGAGGAGGTCGACTATGTCGCAGACAAGATCATCCGTGTCGTCAACAAGCTTCGCGACATGAGCCCGCTCTGGGAGATGGTCCAAGAAGGCATTGACTTGGACAGCATCTCTTGGTCTGGTTGATCTGTCCTTCCCTAGTCGTCTTTTTGTGTAATGTATAGCTGAGGTTGGTATCTTGTCGAAAGCGGAAGTGCAAAGAGTGAGGCGGTTCAATCTGGGCATATCGGGACTTGCGCGGATCGGGGGGAGGGAAATCCGATTTTTATCGCCGGCCTGACGTGTGGAAGCGACGCGCGGTGCTGCCGGATGAGCGCATGAGGCCGTCAGCCACGCAGCCACGCAGCCGGGACGGCGCTTCCGAAAAGGGCACTTCGGGGGTCGCAACGCGCTGCGGCGACTACCGATATCTTGGCCTGCAGCTGCTCGGCCTCTCAGGAAGCGATGCCGTGCCGCTGTGCCGCCGCTAAGTTGAGCCGTGCCTGGGATCGGGTTCTTGGCTCCAAACTGTCGCTCCACCTGCCAACTGCCGAGCGTCGAAAGCTTGTGATTCACCCTGGCAGCAGCAGCAGTGCAACTTTTCCGCCGCACCGCATAAATTCGAAAATCACCCGCCAATCCCACCAAAGCAAAGGCAAAGGTTGAAGCCACAGAAGACAAAAGCAGCAGCAGCAGCCGGAGCCCGCCTGTCAGCACACGCCAAACAGCAAACCGCATTGGCACACGCCGTGACACCCACCTCGACCTCCTATTCCCATCCACCATCACCACTCGCTCATTCTTGGCGCTTCTTTCCCTAGATCACACACAACATCGCACAGCGCTCGCCTTGTAGCCCGGCGCTGCATCTTCCCTTTTCGATCGCTGGCGGTCGTCTCTTCGTGCAACCAGCAGTTGCGCGCCCGCCCTGTGCTTCTCCTATGGCTCCATCGGCATCCGCTTCCAGTCGCTGATCTTGCATCAGCATAGACTTTGCCAAGATGTCATCACATACGTTCGATCAGCACGAGCGCGAAAACACCGTCTCTTCCTCATCCACCGCCGACTCTTCCACACTTCCCACCGGCTCACGCGAGAACGAGCAACACACCAGCACCACAACCTCGCATCCATCAGATTCGCATCGCGACGCTTCCTCGTCCACTTCCACCGCCACGGCTCTTCCCAATGATCCATCCATCACCAACGCCGCTCCTTCCGCATCCTTGGCTACGCGTCGCGCTGGCCGCGTCCACTGGGACGGCTCCTCCAACGCAGCCAGCTTACGTCGCGGCGGTCAGCTTCAGATTCGTTCCGGAGGCGCGCTCGCAGGTCCAACCGTCACCGTGAGAGGCGCCGCTCCATCTCAGGCCCAAACTCGACAAGGCCTCAGCCTCGGATCCGTGCGCCGCAATCATCATCCAGGCCCGCTCAACATTGCAGAGCGTCTCACTCCTCAGAACGAAATGCCCGCGTCGTCGTCCTCTCCGCCTCTTCCCAAACCCTCCGCTGCTCCCGCCGCAGAGGCATCCACACAGGCTGCCGCCACAACAGCCCAAAAGATCCCCACCCTCTCCCTCACCGGCGCCAAGGGCCTCGACGAACAGGGTCTCGACAATCGCGCCTTTCTCGAGCTTCAGCGTGAGCTTCAGAGGCACGAGGCTCTCAGCGACGATGGCGCAAGTCACCTCAGCTGGCAAGAAAACGACCGCACTCAAGACAGCGCAGGTCGCGATCGCCTAGCACAGGTCTTTGCCGATCGCGAGCGAGATCGCGAAGAACGTCGCAGACGACAGCGCACAGCAGACGCCAACGGCACCGACACCCCCGCCACCTTTGGCGATGTCAGCGGCGCAGCCACTCCCGGATCCGCCACCAGCGACAGCAGCTACGATCCCGCCAACGACTCGGACCTCGACCACATCGACCTCGTCGCGGGCGAGACCGACGGCATGCCTTCGCGCATCAAAAAGCCCAAGGATCACACCGCCGACGCCGACGACCAGCCCAAAGGCTGGGCAAAGCTTCGCGGCATCTTTGGTCGTCCACCACCCGACGACGAGGATCAGGAAGAAAAAGGCCAAGTTCCTGCCCCCATCCTCGACCGGGCCGCTGCCAAGGCTCAGGACGAAGGCGGCCCCACCAACTGGAAGTCGGTCCCCGTAGAGACCTCCAGCGGTCTTCATACCGGCGATGGGCCCCGACGTCGTCCCAACAAGTTTGAGCGCGAGGCAGCCAGGCTCGTCCAACAGCACAAGCTTGCTCAGCAGCGTCAGGAGGCCCTCGACCGCATCGGCCGATCCCACCTCCCCGACACCGGTGCCACCACGCCTGACCCCATGGAGACCACCATGAACATGGACGCGCGCCCCGTCGCTTCCGGCGGCGTCCTCGGCAACCTCTTGCGCCTCTACGAGCAGCAGCAGCGCGACATCTCGGCCAGGAGCGCCGCCACCAGCTCCGTCGCCAGCAACAGCGAGTACAATCCCGACGGCGACGGCAGGCCGCTCTTTGGCAACCACGAGACGGCAGAGTCGATCCAGGCAAAGCTCGACTCGCCAGGCTTTCAGCGCAAGCTCGAGCGCTACGAAAAGCGTCGCGGCATGTCGCTCCACAACATTGGCCTGCCCAGCCCCAACCTCACGCAGACCTTCGCCAAAGTCGGCACCGCCGCCGTCTCCACCTCGTCCAAGGTCATGCGCGGCGTCGCCAACGAGACGGGCATCGAGAGTGCGCTCGACGAAAGACCCAAGGCGGCCAGGAGCGGCGCAGGCGTGTTTGGTGCGCTCGTAGCCACCACGGGCAACCTCGTCGGCGCCGTCTCGCCGCAGCATGCACAGCTCGGCCCCAACCCAAAGCGTCCCGGCTGGTCGCTCGACCGCTACCTCTTGCCCGAGATGAATGCAAAGACGCTCAAGCGCACCGCACAGATCGTCGCCGACGCAGCCCCCACGCCGTACCGTCGCAGCAACGTCGGTTCTCCGCTCGCTTCGCGCAGCCACTCGCTCCCCACCAGTCCTGATCCCGAACGTCGCGACAGCTCCACCCAGGCCAACTCGCCCTCCGCCTCTGGCCACGCCACTCCGCACAAGAAGCGTCCGAGCTCGATCATGCACCTGCCCACGCGCTCCCACACGGGCGGCAGCTCGGTCGACGGCCACGGCGCCATCGCAAGCGGCGGCATCCGCAAGCGCCACCTCATCCCGGGCGCCATGTCGCGCGCATGGACGCACTCGAACCTCAACACGCCCGACGTCAATGCCGGCCTTGGCCCCGACTACTTTGGGCCCGAGGCGGAAAAGATGCACTCGGACTACCACAAGCAAGAGTGGCAGCGCAAGCTCAAGAAGCGCGCCAAGGACAAGAAGCGCAAGGAGGAGATCTTTATCACCATGCACGTCGCCGCCATCCTGCAGCGCCAGCAGTTTATCATGAAGCTCGCGCGCGCGCTCATGATGTTTGGCGCGCCCACGCATCGCATCGAGACGCAGATCCAGCAGACCGGACGCGTGCTCGACATCAACTGCCGCTGCATCTACCTGCCCAACCTCATGCTCATTGCGTTTGGTGACGACACCACACACACTTCCGAGACCAAGTTCATCAAGCAAGGCTCCGGGCTCGACCTCACCAAGCTCACCGACATGCACACTATCTATTGGAACGTCATCCACGACAAGATCGGCGTCGAGGAGGCCTCGAACCAGCTCGACGAGCTCATGCGACGCAAACCCATCATCGGTCGATGGCCCATGGTGTTGATCGGCGGATTCGCATCGGCGTTTATCTGCGTCGGTCCGCAAGGGTTCAACGGCAGCTTTATCGACGCGCTCATGGCGTTTCCCCTGGGTGCGTTTCTGGTGTACTGCCAGTCGATCATCACCACCGAGCTGTACAGCAACGTGTTTGAGATCGTCTTTGCCACGCTCAACTCGTTTGTCGCCGCAGCGGTGCAGAGCTCGGGCTACTTCTGCTATGCCGCCGTCGTGTCCGGCTCGATCGTGCTCATCCTGCCCGGCTTTATCGTGCTGAGCGGCTCGCTCGAGCTGCAGTCCAAGAACTTGATCGCAGGATCGGTTCGGTTAGTATATGCCATCATCTACTCGCTCTTTCTTGGGTTTGGCATCTCGATTGGCGTTTCGTTCTGGCAGCTGTTTTCGAGCAATACCTCGACCGAGGGGTTCAACAATTGCAGCTTGCCACATACGGATCAGTGGTGGAGGTCGGACGTAGCCGAGATTTGGGCGATCTTGACGGCGCCGGCGTACTCGATCTGTTTGTCGCTGCGCAACCAAGCCAAGGTTACGCGCAAAGAGTTTCCGGTCATGGTGCTCATCGCGTGTGGCGGGTGGGCTTGCAACCACTTTGCTGCCAAGGCGACTGCACTGTCGCGACGACAGGACGTCACTGCCGCGCTGGGATCGCTGGCCGTAGGCACCATGGCCAACATTTACGGGCGCATCTTTGACGGGCGCAGCTTTGTCGTGTCGGTGCCGGGTATCCTGTTCCAGCTGCCAAGTGGTCTGTCGAACGGCGGTGGACTGCTCAACTTTGCGAGCAACCAGGACTCGACTTCCGCCTTTGCGTCTGGTTTCACCGTCGCACAGTCGCTCGTCGAGGTAGCCCTCGGTCTGACGGTCGGTCTATTCGCCAGTACCGTGCTGTCGTACCTGCTCGGCGGCCGAAAGATGCGCAACGGCGGCGGTCTCTTTAGCTTCTAGCTTCCTCTCCTTTCTTCTTTGCTTTTGTCGTGGACACTCGGTCTTTTTGATGGCACCTTTTTATCCTCTCTCTCAGCATATAGACTCGTTAGCATTCTGATCCCTCGCATTCCCTTTCCTTCCAAGCATCGCCGTGGCTCAGTTTTAGCATTCGAAATAGCATGCGGTCGGCTTCCTGGCGCGGTCGTTCTTTCATCCATCCGTGTGTGTGGTTTGCAAACTCTGTTGAGAGAGCGCGTGCATAGATCGAATCCCGGTGTGGCACCGAGGTGAGCGGACAAGCTTTGTGTCACGAGGAGCTGACGGCGACGACGCGCGCGTTTGGGAGCTGCAGCGTGCGGACTGCGGGAGCTGCAGATCGCGGAAAGTGCGGAAAGTGCGGAAGTGCGGGAAAAAGGGTCGGCCAATTCCGCGGCGTTTCGCCGGCCAGGCAGCGCGTCGGTGTGCGGGAATTGGAATATTGGCGCGGCCAAATTCGACAGCCGTGGAGCTGCAGCAGGGAACTGCTGGCGGCGCGTCGAATCCGCAGGCCGGAGGAGGAGCTGGCATAAGCTATCCGCAACAAGCTATCCGCGTTGGCAAGGTTCCGATGCAAAGGAGTCGGAGGTGAGGCTGCAGGGAGGTAAGCGGCAGACAGTTTTCGCACGGGTTCTTCGTAGTCTGATGCAATGGCGATGTTTGATTCCGAGAGTGCGGCTACAAAGAGATGGGTTGCGAAGGCGAAAGGAGTCATGCAAGACCGGCAATGAGGCCTGCGGAAGGAGTTGTTTTGAAGACGTTTCCCTTGCTTTAACGGTAAGCATCGAGAGCCGACTGGACGACAGGCGATGCGCCGGCTAGGCCTACTCTGCATCGCTCGAAGGTCCCGCCTTCATGTTCCTCATCGCACGCCGACCCCCTTTCTTCTGCGGGCGCCCCCCCTTTCTCCACCCTCATCCACCATGCCTACCTCTGCCGGACGCTCACGTCCCTCGCCCACTGTGGAGTAGGGCAGTGTCTCGAAACTTGTCGGCACCGCTCTCGTCACGGTCTCCGGCTGCAATGCCGATGTCTTCGACAATTGTCATACGTATCAGTCCGCCAGTGGGTACATTCTACCCAGCCGAAGTTAGGTTCTGGAGACGTGGGTATCCAATCGCTCCACGCACGGATCTTTTCCGAGCCCGTTCCTTCTGGTAAGCTTGTCTCTTCCTCCTTTCTTTGGTCGTCTGCTCGCATAGCATTTTACTCACACCTTTTTCTTTCAAGGCTACGTCATCGACCACATTGATCAGGATCCATCGAGGCTCTCGTGTACCGCAGCCGCGGTCCAACCGGCACCGTCGGCGATAGATCTACGTCGAAAAGGTCGGCGGTGCGCTGGATTAGCGTGTCGAGCGTCGGCGGCACCGTGGGCGGGCCGACAACGGTTGACGACCGTCGGTGGGTTTCTGAGGCGAGTGTGGGTCAATCACCGCCGTCGGCAGCTTGTCGCGGGTCTGGCGGCGGGGTCTGCCTCGTAGGCCACGTCGTCGATAGCGTGGGTGTGCTGACGGTCGCTTCAATCGGGCCCGCGCCCTCGGCGTCCTGCGGGCCTACGTCGACAAGATGTTTCTCGGCATGGGACAGAACCTCGACGCCATCTCCCCGGAGGATTAGTCTCGGTGGGAATGTAAATCGTTACGCTTGTCTTTCGCTGTGTGTGTGTCTGAGTGCGTGTGAGTCGTGAGAAGAGAACGGGGACTTCCTTCGGCCCTTTTTTTGCACTGTTGAAGTGTGAGCGCCACTGTTGAAGAAGAGAGCGCTGAGGCTCACTGCCAGCCGTGGGGGCGTGGCTTGTTGGGGTAGGCGTCGTGCCTCTTGTGCGCGGAGGCGATTCGATGCGTGCGGCCTTCGAGGCCGCCGACAACCCCGACGACGCCGACGGTAAGTGATTTCCGGTCGTGCCTGTCGTGGAAGACGTGGATGGGCCGCTGACTCGTTGTGTTTTCCCTTTCTTTGTCGCAGAAACTGCCGTCACCGTGGCTGAGATGCCCACGGTGCTCGAGGAGCCGCCGATCGCGGGTCAGGGCGCTCCCTCCGTCGACACCGTGGCTACTATGCTCACGGCTGTCGAGGAGCTGTCAGAGGCCGCGTCGGCCGCTTCTGTGACCGATCCTCTCCCGCCGGCGGCCACTGCCGTCGTTGTCGCCGCCGATGCCGCTCCCGCGACTCCGGCGGGTGAATCCTATCAACAACGTGCTGTCCAACCTCCAGCTTCGGGAGAGACGAAACAATCAGCTCAAGATGACGCGGAAAAAGCGGCCCAAGTCGGGCTTCACCGGGATCACGAAGAACGTCAAGGGTCCAGGTTACACTGCAGAACTTCGAGGTGTTTCGCTCGGCACCTTCCCCAGTGCTGCGGCGGCCAAAGCCTATCGCATTGGGCAGATGCGCCGGGAGGACTTGGACGTCTTCGCCGATCTGGAGACGGAAGTGGACCTCACGGAGAGCGACGTCGAATACCTCAACAACTTTGAGGGGAAACGGCGCATTTGTCGTCGGCGGCCTCCACCGGATGCGCCAGGAACAAGCTCCGAGTCGTCGGTCGCTCGCGCCCGGCGTGAGTTGCGAAGGGCGCGCGGTTGGGTCTAACAACKYCGAGCTGTTTCGCTCGGCACCTTCCGTAGTGCTGCGGCGGCCAAAGCCTATCGCATTGGGCAGATGCGCCGGGAGGACTTGGACGACTTTGCCGCTCTGGAGACGGAAATGGACCTCACGGAGAGCGACGTCGAATACCTCAACAACTTTGAGGGGAAACGGGCGAAGGGGAAAACCGGCAAAGGAACGATTGTGAAGAAGTCAGCTGGTTCCTACCGGGTGAAGCTTCGCGGACGACATCTCGGATTACGCAACACCTTGGACGCAGCTAGGGAGCTTTTGCAAGAGGCAGTCCGACAGGAGGAGGAAGAAAAGACTCGACTGTCAGACCCGACGGCGCTCCCTCGGCGATGCTAGACCCGACGGCGCGCCCTCGGTGACCCCACGCCGGGCGCGAGCGACCGACGACTCGGAGCTCGTTACTGGCGCGCCCGGCGGAGGCCGCCGACGACAAATTTCTCGTTCGTGGATCGACCGACGAGGGCTTCCCAGAACCCTCGTCGCATGTTAGCACGTGGTAGTGTGCTCTGACCCCCACGGTACGACCGTTGACCAACGACCTCTCCGTCCCGCCCGCGCTCCCCCTTGGCCGTAGCCCTGTGCGGTACTCAGACCCTGCGGTCCTAATATCGACGGGACCGGCTTGCGGTAATTTCCCGCACTGCGCATGGCTTTTCGTTTTTGACGACCAAGACGGGCGAGCAAGTGCGGGTCGACGGTGATATCTACATTGCTTTCCGGGACAGGGTCATCGCGATAAGGCAAGGCAAGGCTATCCTCTCGCCTTGAACAAGTTGCTGCACAAGCATATCCTCCAGCTCAACGAAGGCGAGACTTGCGTGGACCACATCAACGGCGACAAGCTCGACAACCGACGCGCGAGTCTTCGGGGAACGACTTATGGCACCAATGCAAGGAACAAAATTCCTAGGAGTAACACGGGCTATCTGAGCGTCAGCGAAGTCCAAGGAGATTCCGGTGTCTTTTCGGCCAAGTCGGTAGCACTCAATGGCCACCTCGAGTGCAAAGAAGTAGACTCCGGCGAGCAGCTCCGCCATAAGCCGCAGGACGATTTCCTCGGATCTGATCACGAGGCGATGGCCAAGCAAGAGCTGCGGCGGCTTTGGAATCTGTGAGCGCTTCCTGCCGCTCTCTGCTCCGCTCTCCCTGTTTCGCTCTGCTTTACTTTGCGTTGGTCGTGGACAACTCTGCCCTTCTCACAATTTCCAAAAGCTTGTCCTCTCTCTCTCAGCATACAGACTCGATTGCATCGTCGTTTCGTCGCATTCCTTTCCTTCACAAGCATCGTCGTGGCTCGAATCTAGCATTTCAATAGCATATGATCCGCTTTCGGGCGCGGCCGTTATTTCCATCCATGAGTGTGTGTGGTGTGCAACCTCTGTTGAGAGAGCGCCTGAGGTTGAATTCTGGTGCGGCCGCGAGGGAGTGGAGAGTCCTTATGTCATGAGGAGCCGACCGCGAAGTCCCGCACGTGTGGAAGCTGTGGTGTACGCACTGCGGAAGTGCAGGAAGAGATTTCGTCGGTGCATACCTTTGGCGGCCGTTTTTGTCTCTTGACCGCTGTGTGTGATTCTGCAAACCCTGTTCAGACGGACGGAGGCAGCTGTGGCTGAGAGATCCGCCTCAACGCGGAGAGTCTTGCTGCGGAGGAGCGGACCGCATGTGCTCGCGGGGTGTTGGAGCTGATTGCGAGCTTCCGCGCGTGAGGAGCTGCGGTGTGCCGAAAGTGCGGAAAGTGCGGGAAGTGGCGTCGGGCAATTCCGCGGCGTTTGCCCGGGCAGGCAGGACGTCAGTGTGCGGGATTTGGAATTTTGGCGCGGCGGAAATCGACAGCGCTGCAGCTGCAGACCCCGGTGGCGCGTCGATTCCACAGACCGGAGGAGGAGCTCGTACGAGCGGCTCGCATCCTGAAGCAAAGTCGTTGATCACTTCAAACACTGAGGCTGCAAAAGTTGTGGGTTGCTGAGAAGACGAGAAGCCCGTACAGGCTGGCAGTCGAAACGCTCAAATGTAAAAGCTGTTGATTCCAAAAGTGCGGCTAGAAAAGATGCGGTGCGAAGGCGAAAGGTGACATGCAAGCCCGACGACGAGACCTGCGGAACGAGTTCTTTTGGGGTCGATCCCGTTGCTTTAACGGTAGGCATCAAGGGCAGCCTGGAGGCGCGAGACCTGACCGGCGGTGAAGCGGGTGAGGCAGACGTCGTAGCTGTAGTTCATGTAGTTCTTGATGTCGTCAGCACCGCCGCCCGAGCATGTGTCGGGGGCAGTAGTAGGGCAGCCCTGGGTGGGCTGGCCCTGAGCGGGGGTGTCGTCGACGTAGTCACCGGGGCTGGAGCAACCGCCCTGGAAGGTGTGGTAAAGACCAACCCAGTGTCCGACCTCTATTGGCATCAAAAAGTATCAAGTTCGATTGTCAGTATATGGTCAAACGAATCCACAATGTTTGATGGAAAAAAAGCTTACCATGGACGAGAGTCTTGCCCTGGTTGTAGTTTGAGATCGGACCTCCGGGGTAGGAAGTCCACTGGAGAACGATACCGTCGTTCTTGGGAGCCGAAGCGTAGCTCCAGGGGAAAGTGGCGTAACCGAGAAGACCGCCGGTGAAGTTGACGGTGTAGACGTTGAGCGCGTTGGCACCGCCCTTGCGGAGGGTGTTCTTCATGGCAGCCTCGGCAGAGGTGCCCTGGTTAACGTTGTTGAACCAGTTCGAGTTGACGGTGGTCTCGGTACCGGCGAGGTAGAACGACACACCAGTGCCCGAGTAGCCCTGGTTGAGAACCGAGATCTGAGAGTTGATCTGGCTCGAGGTGAGGCGGCCGTTGGTGCCGTCGGTGATCACGTGGTAGTAGACGGGGATGCTGGCGGAAGTGAAGGCGAGGTCGCTAGTACTCCCGGAGGTGCGGGCCGAGCGGGCGGCAGCGACGCGGGCAGAGAGAGCCTGCTCCACATCAGCGGGGGCAACCTCGGTGTTACCACAGGTGCGCGTGGCGGGGGCGGCAAAGACGGGCGACGCCACCATGAGGGCGGCGCCAAGGATAACGGCGAGGCTCTTGAACTGCATCTTTTACGATGGCTCGAAGCGTGGGAAGCTGTCTAGGAGGGGTGGGGAGGCTGGAGTAGGGAAGTGGAGTTGTGTGGGATGGGGAGACAAGATGGTAAGACGGTGGTCGGTCGTCCACCTTATATGCAAATGACGCCGTCAATCAAGATGTCTGACGACTCTAGCTTCGTGCGATACGACAGGTCCAGCTGAGCGCTCAAGTGGGGTCACCAGAGATGTCGTTCGACACGCGCGTTTGGGACCCTTGCCTCACCCCCTCTCTGCTTCACTCTGTGGCGCCGAGCGAGTGTCTTCGCTCATGCGCGCCTCGCCGGATCGTCATTGCTCGCAGGTATCTTCTCATCGTCGGGCGTGAGCCAACCGGACGAGCCTGTTCCGTGCTCAGCACGAGCTCGGTTAAACCCATGCAACCCGCTGCGCCCAATATCCAAATGGCGAGGAGGGCGAGAAGAAGTGGTATCTGCGGATGCCATCGGCTAATGATGATTGGAGCGATCAAGGTCACGACATCTGTGCATGAGTGCAAAGCCGTCCTGCTTATCGGAGTCGTGGGCCGCCAAGGCGGGTGTCAAGTAGCGTGGAGGAACCAGCCGAAGCGTTGGCATCGGAAAGCGCTCGTCCGTATTGACGCTCTGCATATACACATCGGTCTGCCAATACCAAAAGTGGCGAACGAGCGAGCGAGGTGCAGGGTACAGGCTCTGGCGCCTCTGTGGCTGGCAAGACAAGAAGAAATCGCCTCGAGCCGCGTCAACCGGTAGGACCCTTTGGGCGACATCGGTAAGGCTCGGCTGCCTGACCTTCCTCGGCCATCGTGGCCTCGCCTATGCCACGGCTCACTCTGCCGACCGGCTCAAAGTCGACCTTCCCAAGGCGCCTGTCCGCCATGATACACCAGCACTAGTCTCAGTCCGGGCGCTTCTAGACATGTCTCAGAAGACATTGTTACCATACATTTGAGCGTGTCGCTGCGAGCGTGCCTGATTGATTGCGAACACGCACGGAAGATCCCGGCATGACGCCCGAGACAGGTCTCTGATGTCGCCCGACTCGGTATCTGCGGCCTGCAAGCAGATCGCCTCCGATTCACTGCGGATCCAATTGGAGCTTAATCGCTGGGCAAGGATGCAACGGCTGGGAACGAGGCAACGATTGGCCTACGGAAGATGCACTTCCGCTCAACTCGCATAACAACACGGCTTCCTTCGACAGGTGATGCCGATGGTGATGCCTCAACGTTGATAACCGGGGTCAGCACGAATAAGGACAGGGATAGATGAAAGGATCGCTCGTTACGCCCATTGGCCTGCAGACGACTAGCGTATTTGACGTGCGAGGGCGCAGGAGAACTTGGCGCGACACTGCCCAAGGGTCCTTCCCTCTCGAGCTTCTGCCGCATCATGCAAGCTATTGCAGCCAAGCGAAGATCAAGCTCAAGAGCATCCTGGGTGAGCGTGGGGAGCAAAGGGCGCCGGTTGGATGCACTCCGAGGATCCGGGGGGATAGGTCACCAAAATAGGCAGGTCGCCGTGCCGCTCCGCTGGGCGTCTTTGGAGGCCGAGGGGATTGATACTGTACGCCGCAACTAGACCCGGACATCTGTGCCGTCGGGAGGCAGACCTCGGAGTCCCAGCTCGCACGTATCTGGCAGGCAGAGCATGAGAGAACCAGGCGGACGGACACGGTTCATGCTTTCATGCATCGACATTGCAACCGCGCCTGCATGGCGCTATTGGAGCGCCGCAGTGGCGAGCTGGCGAATAATGAAAAAAAGTCTTGGCGCTGTCGTCGTGCAGAAAGCCAAGCCTTTTAGCGCCGTTGGCCTCCACGCTAGCTCGCCTTCGCTTAGATTGCGAGCGGAATCACTGCCTCCGAAGCTCACCATGGCCGTCAATCTGGGCACACTTGCCTGCTGCCTTCTGCCTTGTGCACAACTCGGATTGGCCACCGCCGCAACCTTAACCGCCCGCAGCAAGAAGGTTGCCAGACCGCTTCAAAGTCCGGACGGCACATGACAATGCCATCTCCTGTCAGATCGTCCTGAGCCGATCGGCTTAGATGGAATTGGCGCTTCGGATTGGCTCGCTGGCTTCTGATCTCTTCTCATGGCGCACAGCCGCGGAAGATTGTCGCATCGACCTTCTCCGCCCGTGCTGGTTTTGTGGAGCGGGTATGCATCCAGAACGCGTCGGCAGAAGCTGAGTTCTTCCGCACTCTTTCCGGCGTACGACAGGCTCAAACAGCATCTCACAAAGAATCGGTCCAGTCAAACCGCACGCAGGCACAAATGACATTGGGCGACATTCTTGATTGCAGTTGCAGGGTTGATTTTGCTCTACACTTTCTCAAGGCTTCCAGTCGTACTTCGGCTGCCAGCCGAGCACCTTTTTCGCCTTTTCGTTCGAGAGCACGGTGACGTTCGGGTCGTCGTTGAGCGGTTTGTAGGGTACGTTGGGGAAGACTTGCTTGACGAGATCTGCCGACGGAGTCTTCATCACGGTCGTTAAGACGTGAGGAGCTCGCCACAGCCAATGGACGTGGTAGAGGAGAGCCCGATGCCCTCGATACCTTTGATACCCTCGATACCTTCGATGCACACGAGAAACCCCCTCGATACCTTCGATACCTTCGATGCACACGATATCTTCGATACCCTCCATTACCCCCTAGATACCTTCGATATCTTCGATACGCTCCATACCCCCTAGATACCTTCGATACCTTCGATACCCTCCATACCCCCTAGATACCTTCGATACCTTCGATACCCTCCATACCCCCTA